>NC_086337.1:13148874-13448874 GCF_032445375.1 Bacillus rossius redtenbacheri
ACCAGATGAAACACTCGAATACTTAGCAGCATGCATAAATGCTATGCTAACACTACACTACTATCCGACACAATGGAAAGAGGCTAATGTTATAGTATTTCATAAGCCAGGAAAAGACAAATCCTTGCCGCAAAACTATAGCCCAATTAGCCTACTAAATACACTCTCTAAAGTAGCAGAATGTATATTATTGAACAGACTTAAAACACACATACGAGAAAATAACATATTGCCTGACGAGCAATTCGGTTTTCGTAGTGCACACTCGACTGTACAACAGCTAGTCCGCCTAACGGAAGAAATAACTAGCGCATTTAATGTGCGGGATTATGTAGTAGCTCTCATACATTTTTTTTTTTTCCTAACCTAAGTTTAAAACTAAGTGTATTGGGAGGGGTCCGGGTTAGGGAGAGACTCTAAGTGCGTCTCAGGCCGAAGCCTATACGCTCTAATCATGCAGGGGGTACCATGCAGAAAGGGAACATGCATATGTGCTAAGGAGGGGGATTGGCCAGCCATGGCAGCAATTGGCGCCATGACTAACTCCCCTCACTTGACTATTCTAGACTATACTAGATAAGTTGGGCCCAGGTAAAACCTGCATAGACACAGGGAAAACCCTGGGCACTGACATGCGGGATGCAAAAATTCATGCATTAATTTCATGCTGGTTGGTTACGGGAGTAGAAGGATGGCTCAGGAAAAAGAGTTGGCATATGCTGCATTGGGAGGGGCCTGAAGGGCGACGGTAGTCATCGACACGCACAAGCATGCCGGCGAACTCCTTGAGGCCGTAGATGCGCACAGAGTCGCAGCTCTGAGGCACCTCTGTCACGAGTGCGTCGCACTTTTCTCGTCGCTGCCGGTTCTCCAGGAACCAGTGGTTCTGGACCGGCAGATTCAGGGAGCTGAATTCCTCCTGAAGGAATTCGGATGGTGTGTGGCGGTGCACCCCGCGCAGCACAAACTTCTTGGGCACTTCGTCCCGCTGAAGAAGGACGGAGTGCTGGGCGCCTATTGCCTTAAGGGCCTGGACTGCCCTTTGGTAGTCCGGGACGGACGCAGGATTAACCTGGATCTCGTCCTTGCCGCGGTTCTGGCAGGTGAACTTTTCTGCCAGGGCCTGCTTGAGGGTGGTGTACACCCTTGGGTATTGGTGCCCCTGGTCCAAGAAGACGAACAGGGGCTTCACTTTAAGTTTCTTGGGCGGTGCCGCAGCTCCGGCGGCATGGCCTGCAGTTGGTTGCGGGCGAGGGGGGGAGGGGCCCGCCTCGTCGTCGCTGCTGCCTGTACCGGACACCTCCGTGTGCAGACGTTTGCTACGGTTGCCAGTGGCAACAGTCCAGCCACTTGACTGGTCGTTGCTAGGCCCTGAGGGGGCCTCGCTATCTGCCATCTCGACAGTGTCGCTCATGTCGTCGTAGTACCTGGCGCTCGGGTCCACCCACTGACCGTCCCCTGGGGCTAAGTTAGCCGGGTTCAGGCTAGGCTGTAGGGGATATAACTCCCCGGGTGTTGCCGAGTTGTTGGTTGCCAAAACTTACTCACACCGCAGCTTACTCTTATCGCCTGTGCGCATGTAGGACACAGGCACCTTTCAAAACCGGTGGGTAGCACTAAGAAGTGCTAACCACAGCTTGGGCTTCGTCGATCTCTAGAGGTTCACGGCGAGCAGCTCCGGGACACGTCCGTCCTCAACGAAGGCGCCTTTTTCCATTTTTATTTTATTTTTTTTTTCTAACCTAAGTTAAACTAAGTGTATTGGGAGGGGTCCGGGTTAGGGAGAGACTCTAAGTGCGTCTCAGGCCGAAGCCTATACGCTCTAATCATGCAGGGGGTACCATGCAGAGAAGGGAACATGCATATGTGCTAAGGAGGGGGATTGGCCAGCCATGGCAGCAATTGGCGCCATGACTAACTCCCCTCACTTGACTATACTAGACTATACTAGATAAGTTGGGCCCAGGTAAAACCTGCATAGACACAGGGAAAACCCTGGGCACTGACATGCGGGATGCAAAAATTCATGCATTAATTTCATGCTGGTTGGTTACGGGAGTAGAAGGATGGCTCAGGAAGAAGAGTTGGAAGAGTAGAAAATGTCTACTAAGCAAGGGCGGGCACTTGGACATTTCTGTCCGCATTTTAGTTTGGTAGGACTGGTTTTTAGGGGGCGACTTTAGTCGTTTCCCGCCAGGCTGCCAGCCAGCCAGGTTAGCTGAAAAAGAAGTACATATTGCAGCTGTATATATATGACCGCAGCTCCCAGGTTGCCCCAGCTGCCACGGTCATGCATGCCCGACACATTGTGCTGCCAGCCTGGGCATGTCAATCATCGGCTAGGCCAATGTTGCATATTTGCACCGCAGGACGTGGTCAGGCACATGGTCAGACACCTATTATGTTCACTAAATATATTTTAATCTAAGGGACAGTCAGGACATATGTGTGTAGTTCATTAGGGCCCCGATGGGCCAAAAACGCGACTGGTTTCATTAGAACCCCGCTGGGTCAAAACGCGACTGGTTCAGCGATCGGCGCAACGAGTGTAGTGGGGGTGTGGGGCCTTAATTCCGACACATGATGCTGCCAGCCTGGGCATGTCAATCATTGGCTAGTCCAATGTTGCATATTTGCACCGCAGGACGTGGTCAGGCACACGGTCGGAATCCTATTAATTAATACTTAATATTATACTTAAAATAGAATGTAATATAATATAATATATAATATACCACCCTACTGCACCCACCATTTGCTGCAGCATTCCACTCGTTGGCAAGGTCAGCTTCAACGGTGTTTATTTGCACTGACAGCTGGCGGCACAGCAGAGTAGCATCTAATTTACTATTATTTAAATTACTCAGCCCTCCGAGTATTTAAATAAATTTAATCTAAGTTTCGAGCTGCCTTGTGTGGGTTTAAATAATTAAATTATTTAAATAAGCTATGAGTTGAAGTGAAACCTTGTAGGTTAAATGCCTATGCGAAAGCAGTAGTCAGTAATTCAAAATCTCATGTCTTTCAGAAACACAACCAGCACTGGGGGTGAAACCAACCAGGCCGGCCATGCCCATCAGTCATAGAGAGTCAGCCCTAACATGTCAGGCAGTGAACTCCTGGGAGCCGAACCACCACCCGCATGCTTCGGACCATTTTGAATTAGCATTCAAACAGGTTGGTCGTGCATGTAATTGTGTGTTGGCTGGAGGGCGCCGTGTAAGCCTAGTGGGAAGGCTCTACTCATAATATGTTCTATGAGCTGTTTGGGTGACGCGAGCTCCGCGCGCGAGTGTGCGCGCACGGAGCCGGGGAGGTACTGCGCTGCTCCGAGCGCCGGCAACTAGTTTTGTTTGGGGGGGGGGGGGTCGTGCGCTGGTTGGCTGTCAGGCTCGGCCAATCAGGGGGCGCCTCGCCCGCAGCTACGGCGGGCGGTGCGCCAGGATTGATTTCGGAAGCTTATACTTCTGTGTATTATTTAGATCATAGTTTCCAAGGGAGGAAATATGTGGATTTAAATTATTTACGCATTTATCGTAAAAATTTTGGGTTGTGCGGATATAAAAATCTTGCAAAGTTTCAGTGTTAGTTTCACTGTGCAAGTTCTCTACTGGACAGTATATCGGGGCGTCTGCAGCGATTCGAATGCATCTATTCTGAACTCGCTGCAGTTTTATTAGATGGCAGTATGCTGCAGTAGCCCAGACTGGGGCTGCATACGTGATTATCGGGCGTATGAGAGCTTTGTAGAGCAGTAATCCATTTTTGACTGTGCTGCCACATCGCCTGCTCATTACAGGATATAATGCGCGCATTCTAACCTGAGCTTGGGTTTTTTTAATGTCAATGTGCTGTCTCCACAGGAGTTTCCTATCCATGTGGACTCCTAGGTATTTAACTACGTCCTTGTGAGGGATTGGCTCATCAAATAGGCGTAGTTGCGGCCTGTTGTCGGCTGGCGGGAGGTTTTTGCGTGTAAACACAATCGCCTCAGACTTGGTCGTGTTTACTTTTATGCGCCAGGCTGTACACCACTGTTCAATTTCAGTGAGCGCAGTCTGGAGCCTGGTAGTGGCTAGCTGTAGGTTATGATATCTGCTATACAGTACAGTGTCGTCTGCATAGCAGCCTAGCTTGACTAGTCTGTGTGCGGGGCGAGGCATGTCACGCACATATATATTAAATAGTACAGGGCCTAGGATGCTGCCCTGCGGCACTCCGGCTTTAATTAATTTTAGGTCAGACGTTGCCCCTTCAGATGACACTCTAAAGGTTCTGCCTGCTAGATAGGATGCTATGAGTTTAGTGTAGCAATCCGGGAAGTTTGCTGCATACATTTTATGTATGAGCCCTGCATGAAAAACTCTATCAAAGGCCTTTTCTACGTCGAGAAACGTAGCAACTACGTAGTCTTGGACGTTGAATGCGCTGGTTATCTCTTCAGTAAGACGGACCAGTTGGTGGGTAGTCGAATGAGCACTGCGAAAGCCAAATTGCTCATTTGGCAGCAAGTTTTGTTCGTGTATGTGTACTTTGAGTCTGTGTAAAATTATGCGCTCCGCAACTTTAGACACAGTACTTAAGAGGCTTATTGGCCTGTAATTCTGGGGCAGTGTTTTATCCTTGCCCGGCTTGTGGAAGACTATTACTTTAGCTTCCTTCCACTGGGAGGGAAAAATATTCAGTCTGAGCATTGCATTAATGCATTCAGCCAGATATTCTAAGGCTTCGTCTGGAAGCTGTTTGAGAACAACTGCTTGTATGCCGTCGTTCCCAGGGGCTTTTCGCGGCTTCATATTCTTGATAGCGCGCTTAATTTCTTGGGCCTGGGTGGGGAGAGGCTCAGAGATAGTGGGCTGGTGCAGTTTAGCGCGGAGTTCGCGGTAAATTTGTGCAGTGAATGGCCTGTCACAAGGCTGCAAATTGGGCTGGAATGCTGTTTCTAAGGTGCTTGCGAAAGCATGCGCCTTGTCCTGGGGAAGAAATGCAAGTCCATTGTTTGTTTGGAGGGGTGGAATTTTATCAAATTTATTCAAAATTCGCTTAGTCATTGCCCAGGCACTCCCGTCCTGTACATTGAGCTTCGCGATTTTGGCTTCCCACTGGCTGCTACGCCACAACGAGAGTTCATCTGATATAGCAGTTTGAAGCTCGTTGATTCTGCGTTTGGTAATGTGCGTGCGTCGCCGTGTGTATTCGCGGCGCAGTCTGTTCTTTTGCGATATCATATCGCAAATGTATGCTGGCAGCTCGTCATGCACTAACTTAACCTCCTTTTCTGGGATGCACTGGCTAATTCCGTCTTGAATTTTCGCGGTAAAAGAGGTTATAGCGTTTTCTAGATTATCACTATTATTTATTTCGTCAAGTTCTGAAAGATTTAATGACAAAAAATTTTTAAAACTAACCCAATCTGCATTTTTGTAGTCCCTGACTTTACGAGGTGGGTTCGATTCGACATTTGCGTCGTCAAAAATTAAATGAACAGGGAAGTGGTCAGACGTTAAGTCGTGTACAACTTCGAGTTCGAATCCCGAGTTCACACGTTTATTAATAACGATGTCCGGAACATCTGGGAGAACCCCCACACGCCCAGTGTCGTGTGTGGGCTCCATGGGAGCATGAATTTGGTAGTTGTGATTTATTTGGTGGTTATAAAGATTTGTACCATTCTGTGTGGCTCGCCTGCTGTTCCACTCTCTGTGTTTAGCATTTATGTCTCCTAAAGCGAGGAAGGTCGGGGCCGCCCCATACAGGGCGTCCAGATCAGCCTCGCTCAGGGACCTACCTGGTCGCGCATACATAGAAATAATTTTTATGTTTTGCCTGTTAATAGTTAAGTTAATTGCTACTGCTTCGAGATTCTGAAAATCGGGGAGCTGCCATTCAGCGTGTTTTATGCTTTTATGGACAATAAGGGCTACTCCCCCTCCTCTTTGATTAACTCGGTCGCGCCTATAGATTACATAATTTAGTATAGTAATTCTATCAGTCGGAGTTAAGTGGGTTTCATTGATCGCAGCTATTTTTATTTTGTATTTTTCTAAGTGGTGAATTAATTCCGGTAGTTTATTTTTAATGCCACGTGCATTCCAGAATAGGAGGGACTTAAGACTATGGGCCGCGGTTGGTATACAACACTGGGCCTGATTATGAGCTGCCATTAAGCTTGGCAGCCAGTGTCTGGACGAAGCCCATCATGGCGTGGACTTTTTCTGTTAGGGCAACAGATGGGTCGCACCATATGACCATAAGCTGGCACATGGGGACAATTGTGGCCGCCAGATTTGCATCCGTGTTGAAAGTGCGCGACTGCTCGAGCACTTTCTGGAAGTCAGCCAGGCCCGGTTTCGAGGCTGGCTGCTGTTGGGGCGCGGGCGGTGCAGTTGGCAGCACTGGAGCTGCGTCTACCGCCATGCTCATCTCAGGTGCTGGGGCTACCTGCGGCCGGGAGAGCGCGGTCGTGCGCTTCGCCGGGGCTGGCGCAGCCTTGGCTGCCACGAGCTTGTCCTGGGCAGGCTGTCGCGGCCTGTCCGGGCCAGGCTGCTGGGGTCTGTCTTGAGTGGGTCGCTGGGGCTTGCCTTGGCCGTTTTTGTGGCCCGTCGGATGTTTTTTGAACCCCTGCTTTCGCTGCCAGGGATTGTTAGCAAGCACTGGGTAGTCCAGCTCATTGTAGCTGGGCTCACAGTGTTGCTCCAGGGGCGCAAACCTGTTGCCACCTGCCTGCTGCAGGTAGTCTCCTAAGCTCTGGGGAGGAGGGTACCTCGGTGGGCCCCAGGGATTTTGCCTCGGGGGGCCGAAGTAGCCCGGAGGGGGCCGTGGCATCGGTTGCGGCTGGGGCTGCGATGCAGCTTGTTTGTTTGCGCGCACGTTGCGGCGAGACTGCTACTCGCGCTGCTTGCGCACCTGGGGCGGAAGGTGCCTGCGGGTCTCTTTTTTATAGACCTGGCAGCCCTTGTAGTTTGCGCAGTGCGCCTCTTTGCAGTGAGCGCACTTCTTGAACTCCTGGTTGCCCCCATTGGGGCAGTCGGGAGCGCGGTGTGGCCCGCTGCACCACCGGCACACAGGGGCCGCGTGGCAGGCCTTGCCAACGTGATTGTAGCGCTGGCAGACGCTACATTGAGAGGGGCCTGAGGGGCGACGGTAGTCGTCAACACGCACAAGCATGCCGGCGAACTCTTTCAAGGCGTAGATGCGCTCAGAGTCGCAGCTCTGAGGCACCTCGATGACAAGTGCATCGCACTTCTCTCTGCGCTGCCGGTTCTCCAGGAACCAGTGGTTCTGAACCGGTAGGTTTTGGGCACGGAATTCCTCCTGGAGAAATTCGGAAGGCGTGTGGCGGTGCACCCCGCGCAGCACGAACTTCTTGGGAACCTCGTCCCTCTGAAGGAGGACCGAGTGTTGGGCACCGATGGCCTGCAGTGCTTTAACTGCTCGTTGGTAGTCTGGGACTGAGGCCACGTTGACCTGTATTTCGTCACGCCCGCGGTTCTGGCACGTGAATTTTTCGGCTACTGCCTGTTTCAGGGCAGTGTAAACACGCGGGTATTGGTGCCCCTGGTCTAAAAACACGAACAGGGGCTTCACTCGGAGCTTTTTGGGCGGTGCCGCAGCTCCGGCGGCATGGCCTGCAGTTGGTTGTGGGCGAGGGGGGGAGGGGCCCGCCTCGTCGTCGCTGCTGCCTGCACCGGACACCTCCGTGTGCAGGCGCTTGTTGCGCTTACCAGTGGCAACACTCCAGCCACTGGATTGATCGGTGCTAGGCCCTGAGGGGGCCTCGCTTTCTGTCATCTCGACAGCGTCGCTCATGTCGTCGTCGTCGTCGTGGTAGCCTACGCTCGGGTCCACCCACTGACCGTCCCCCGGGGCTAAGTTAGCCGGGTTCAGGCTAGGCTATAGGGGAGCTAGCTCCCCGGGTGTTGCCGAGTTGTTGGTTGCCAAAACTTACTTCACCGCAGCTCACTCTTACCGCCTGTGCGCATGTAGCACACAGGCACCTTTCAATACACCGCTGGGTAGCACTAAGAAGTGCTAACCACAGCTTGGGCGTCGACGATCTATATATTCACGGCGAGCAGCTCCGGGACACGTCCGTCCTCCACGAAGGCGCAGCTGGACCTCATACATTTTTTATTTTTTTCCTAGCCTAAGTTAATTCTAAGTGTGTAGGGGAGGGTCCAGGTTAGGGGAGGACCTAAGTGTGTCTCAGGCCGAAGCCTATACACTCTACCATGCGGGTTTTTAACCATGCAGGACAAGGGCGCGTGCATCGTGTGCTATTGGGGTTTACTGGCCAGCCATGGCTGCAATTGGCGCCATGACTGACGCCCCATTGGTCGCCTAGCTTAAAAGCTAGCTAATGTGACCCAGGTAAAACCTGCATAGACACAGGGAAAACCCTGGGCCGGTTCATGCGGGGATCAATTAACATGCATTAAGCAAGCAGGTAACTACTGGACAAGAGGAAGAAGGGTCCAGGTAAGAAGAGTTGGAGGGGCTGAAAAATCAACCATGCTGGAGTTGGGTGCTTGGGCCTTGCGGCCCGCATTTAAAGGTTGGGTACTCCTGGGTTATTATTAACCAGGGGCGCCAGCGCCCCCAGGGGCGGGCGATTTCACTCGTCAGCCCAGCCACAGCTGCCCAGGCAGCCACAGTTAAAACAGAAGTGGGCAGACGAGCCAGTAAACCGGCTCGAACTGCTGGCTCTCGGAGCGAAAGGCAGCCTGACATTGCACCATCTTCATCTTCCTTCTTCCAGTCAACAGCCAACGACCTTTCAAGCCAGGGTGGGGGTAAGTCGTTCAGGCGAATGAAGTATCTTGCGAGTCGGACCCTCTTGCCCCCCAAATTCCCGGGTCGGTTGAAGGTCGCGCCGCCCAGGCTACCACTGGCTCCAACAGGGCCCCAACTTGAAGGCGCCGCCATCTCTTCCTTCAGAATTCCGATGCTGTTCAGTTCCGTTGCGCGCGCGGCAGTCCACAGCTCCGCAAGTTCCAGCCCGCAGTTCGTCTACACTTCGCTACTAAGGCACATCGAGCTCCCCTGCGGTGCCTTCGCCGACGAAGCTGCTTTCTGCCGCGCGCCGAGCTACATTCAGGCTACCTTTCTCCCCGACAGCCGTGATAACGACTCCACAGGCCGGCCATTGGTCCGCGGACTGCTATTGGTTATTCACAGCCACCCCAGCGAGATTGCAACTCTCGGGCTGGGCTCCCGTATCCGCCACCCGCGGGACGCGGTCGGTAGCAGTTGGCGCTGCTAGGCCGCCCCCAGCACGCACACAAAACCAACACGCACTGCCAGCCTTCGGTTACCCAATAGGGCGCAGGGAACTCCCAGCCAACAGCCCGCGAGAGAGATGCGCACGCCCCGAGAGACGACCACCGACACCTCATACATTTTTTTTTTTTTTCCTAACCTAACTTTAAACTAAGTGTATTGGGAGGGGTCCGGGTTAGGGAGAGACTCTAAGTGCGTCTCAGGCCGAAGCCTATACGCTCTAATCATGCAGGGGTTACCATGCAGAGAAGGGAACATGCATATGTGCTAAGGAGGGGGATTGGCCAGCCATGGCAGCAATTGGCGCCATGACTAACTCCCCTCACTTGACTATACTAGACTATACTAGATAAGTTGGGCCCAGGTAAAACCTGCATAGACACAGGGAAAACCCTGGGCACTGACATGCGGGATGCAAAAATTCATGCATTAATTTCATGCTGGTTGGTTACGGGAGTAGAAGGATGGCTCAGGAAGAAGAGTTGGAAGAGTAGAAAATGTCTACTAAGCAAGGGCGGGCACTTGGACATTTCTGTCCGCATTTTAGGTTTGGTAGGACTGGTTTTTAGGGGGCGACTTTAGTCGTTTCCCGCCAGGCTGCCAGCCAGCCAGGTTAGCTGAAAAAGAAGTACATATTGCAGCTGTATATATATGACCGCCGCTCCCAGGTTGCCCCAGCTGCCACGGTCATGCATGCCCGACACATTGTGCTGCCAGCCTGGGCATGTCAATCATCGGCAAGTCCAATGTTGCATATTTGCACCGCAGGACGTGGTCAGGCACATGGTCAGACACCTATTATGCTCACTAAATATATGTTAATCTAAGGGACAGTCAGGACATATGTGTGTAGTTCATTAGGGCCCCGATGGGCCAAAAAACGTGGCTGGTTTCATTAGAACCCCGCTGGGTTAAAACGCGACTTGTTTAGCGATCGGCGCAACGAGTGTAGTGGGGTGTGGGGGGCCTTAATTCCGACACATGATGCTGCCAGCCTGGGCATGTCAATCATTGGCTAGTCCAATGTTGCATATTTGCACCGCAGGACGTGGTCAGGCACACGGTCGGAATCCTATTAATTAATACTTAATATTATACTTAAAATAGAATGTAATATACCACCCTGCTGCACCCACCATTTGCTGCAGCATTCCACTCGTTGGCAAGGTCAGCTTCAACGGTGTTTATTTGCACTGACAGCTGGCGGCACAGCAGAGTAGCATCTAATTTACTATTATTTAAATTACTCAGCCCTCCGAGTATTTAAATAAATTTAATTTAAGTTTCGAGCTGCCTTGTGTGGGTTTAAATAATTAAATTATTTAAATAAGCTATGAGTTGAAGTGAAACCTCGCAGGTTAAATGCCTATGCTAAAGCAGTAGTCAGTAATTCAAAATCTCATGTCTTTCAGAAACACAACCAGCACTGGGGGTAAACCAACCAGGCCGGCCATGTCCATCAGTCATAGAGAGTCAGCCCTAACATGTCAGGCAGTGAACTCCTGGGAGCCGAACCACCACCTGCATGCTTCGGACCATTTTGAATTAGCATTCAAACAGGTTGGTCGTGCGTGTAATTGTGTGTTGGCTAGTGGGCGCCGTGTAAGCCTAGTGGGAAGGCTCTACTCATAACATGTTCTATGAGCTGCTTGGGTGACGCGAGCTCCGCGCGCGAGTGTGCGCGCACGGAGCCGGGGAGGTACTGCGCTGCTCCGAGCGCCGGCAACTGGTTTTGTTTGGAGGGGGTCGCGCGCTGATTGGCTGTCAGGCTCGGCCAATCAGGGGGCGCCTCGCCCGCAACTACGGCGGGCGGTGCGCCAGGATTGATTTCGGAAGCTTATACTTCTGTGTATTATTTGGATCATAGTTTCCAAGGGAGGAAATATGTGGATTTAAATTATTTACGCATTTATCGTAAAAATTTTGGATTGTGCGGATATAAAAATCTTGCAAAGTTTCAGTGTTAGTTTCACTGTGCAAGTTCTCTACTGGACAGTATATCGGGGCGTCTGCAGCGATTCGAATGCATCTATTCTGAACTCGCTGCAGTTTTATTAGATGGCAGTATGCTGCAGTAGCCCAGACTGGGGCTGCATACGTGATTATCGGGCGTATGAGAGCTTTGTAGAGCAGTAATCCATTTTTGACTGTGCTGCCACATCGCCTGCTCATTACAGGATATAATGCGCGCATTCTAACCTGAGCTTGGGTTTGTTTAATGTCAATGTGCTGTCTCCACAGGAGTTTCCTATCCATGTGGACTCCTAGGTATTTAACTACGTCCTTGTGAGGGATTGGCTCATCAAATAGGCGTAGTTGCGGCCTGTTGTCGGCTGGCGGGAGGTTTTTGCGTGTAAACACAATCGCCTCAGACTTGGTCGTGTTTACTTTTATGCGCCAGGCTGTACACCACTGTTCAATTTCAGTGAGCGCAGTCTGGAGCCTGGTAGTGGCTAGCTGTAGGTTATGATATCTGCTATACAGTACAGTGTCGTCTGCATAGCAGCCTAGCTTGACTAGTCTGTGTGCGGGGCGAGGCATGTCGCGTACATATATATTAAATAGTACAGGGCCTAGGATGCTGCCCTGCGGCACTCCGGCTTTAATTATTTTTAGGTCAGACGTTGCCCCTTCAGATGACACTCTAAAGGTTCTGCCTGCTAGATAGGATGCTATGAGTTTAGTGTAGCAATCCGGGAAGTTTGCTGCATACATTTTATGTATGAGCCCTGCATGAAAAACTCTATCAAAGGCCTTTTCTACATCGAGAAACGTAGCAACTACGTAGTCTTGGACGTTGAATGCGCTGGTTATCTCTTCAGTAAGACGGACCAGTTGGTGGGTAGTCGAATGAGCACTGCGAAAGCCAAATTGCTCATTTGGCAGCAAGTTTTGTTCGTGTATGTGTACTTTGAGTCTGTGTAAAATTATGCGCTCCGCAACTTTAGACACAGTACTTAAGAGGCTTATTGGCCTGTAATTCTGGGGCAGTGTTTTATCCTTGCCCGGCTTGTGGAAGACTATTACTTTAGCTTCCTTCCACTGGGAGGGAAAAATATTCAGTCTGAGCATTGCATTAATGCATTCAGCCAGATATTCTAAGGCTTCGTCTGGAAGCTGTTTGAGAACAACTGCTTGTATGCCGTCGTTCCCAGGGGCTTTTCGCGGCTTCATATTCTTGATAGCGCGCTTAATTTCTTGGGCCTGGGTGGGGAGAGGCTCAGAGATAGTGGGCTGGTGCAGTTTAGCGCGGAGTTCGCGGTAAATTTGTGCAGTGAATGGCCTGTCACAAGGCTGCAAATTGGGCTGGAATGCTGTTTCTAAGGTGCTTGCGAAAGCATGCGCCTTGTCCTGGGGAAGAAATGCAAGTCCATTGTTTGTTTGGAGGGGTGGAATTTTATCAAATTTATTCAAAATTCGCTTAGTCATTGCCCAGGCACTCCCGTCCTGTACATTGAGCTTCGCGATTTTGGCTTCCCACTGGCTGCTACGCCACAACGAGAGTTCATCTGATATAGCAGTTTGAAGCTCGTTGATTCTGCGTTTGATAATGTGCGTGCGTCGCCGTGTGTATTCGCGGCGCAGTCTGTTCTTTTGCGATATCATATCGCAAATGTATGCTGGCAGCTCGTCATGCACTAACTTAACCTCCTTTTCTGGGATGCACTGGCTAATTCCGTCTTGAATTCTCGCGGTAAAATTTGTTATAGCGTTTTCTAGGTTATCACTATTATTTATTTCGTCAAGTTCTGCAAGATTTAATGACAAATAATTTTTAAAACTGGCCCAATCTGCATTCTTGTAATCCCTGACTTTACGAGGTGGGTTTGATTCGACATTTGCGTCGTCAAAAATTAGGTGAACAGGGAAGTGGTCAGACGTTAAGTCGTGTACAACTTCGAGTTCGAATCCCGAGTTCACACGTTTATTAATAACGATGTCTAGAACATCTGGGAGAACCCCCACACGCCCTGTGTCGTGTGTGGGCTCCATAGGAGCATGAATTTGGTAGTTATGATTTAGCTGATGGTTATAAAGAATTGTACCATTCTGTGTGGCTCGCCTGCTGTTCCACTCTCGGTGTTTAGCATTTATGTCTCCTAAAGCGAGGAAGGTCGGGGCCGCCCCATACAGGGCGTCCAGATCCGCCGCACCTAGGGACCTGCCTGGTCGCGCATACATAGAAATAAGTTTTACATTTTGCCTGTTAATAGTTAAGTTAACGGCTATTGCTTCTAGATTCTGAAAAACGGGGAGCTGCCACTCTGTGTGTTTTATACTTTTATGAACAAGAAGAGCTACTCCTCCGCCTCTGTGATTCTCTCTATCGCGCCTATAGATTACATAATTTAATATAGTAATTCTATCAGTCGGAGTTAAGTGGGTTTCATTGATCGCAGCTATTTTTATTTTGTATTTTTCTAAGTGGTGAATTAATTCCGGTAGTTTATTTTTAATGCCGCGTGCATTCCAGAATAGGAGGGACTTAAGACTATGGGCCGCGGTTGGTATGCAACACCGGGCCGGATTACGAGCTGCCATTAAGCTTGGCAGCTAGTGTTTGTACGAAGCCCATCATGGCTTGGACTTTGTCAGGCAGGGAGATGGCTGGGTCGCACCATATTACCATCAACTGGCACATGGGGACGATTGTTTCGGCCAGTGTCGAGTCCTTGTTAAAGGTACTCGACTTTGTCAGTACTTGCATGAAGTCAGCCAAGCCAGGTTGGGCTGGCTGCTCCGTGCGCATGGGCGGGGCTGTCGGCTGCTCTGGGGCCAAGTCGATCAGCATGTCAGCCTCAGGAGCAGGTGCTACCTGGGGCTGCCTGGGCGGGGGCGTTCGCTGCGCCGGGGCTGCTGGAGCCAGTCTGGTGGCCAGCGGTTTGGGCTGGGCAGGCTGCTTATCGCGAGCAGGCTGCTGTGCCCTCTCCTGGGGGGGCTGCTGCGGCTTGCCCTGGCCATTTTTATGGCCAGTGGCATTTTTCTTGGGGCCCTGGGGCCCCCTTGGCTTGCGCAGCCAAGGGTTGTTGGCCAGGACTGGGTACTCCAGCTCGTTGTACCCCTGGCTGCACTGCTGCAGAGGTGTCCAGGGGTTGACGCCAGCCTGGGCCATGTACTGGCCGAAAGTGGCGGGCGGTGGGTACCTGGGGGGGCCCCAGGGATTCTGCCTGGGGGGGCCCTGGAAGCCTGAGGGGCCTGACTGCGGAGGCTGGGCAGCAGCACGCCTATTTTCCCGCACGTCGCGGCGAGACTGTTGCTCGCGCCTCTTGCGGACGTCGGGGGGCAGGTGACGGCGAGTCTCCTTCTTGTAGGCATCGCAGCCTCTGTAGTTCGCACTGTGCTGCTGCTTGCAGTGCGCGCATTTTTTGTGGTCAGGGTTGCCCCCATTGGGGCAGTCGGGGGCGCGGTGTGGCCCGCTGCACCACCGGCACACTGGGGCAGCATGGCAGGCCTTGCCAACATGGTTATAGCGTTGGCAAACGCTGCATTGGGCGGGGCCTGAGGGGCGCCTGTAGTCGACGACACGCACCAGCATGCCGCCAAACTCTGTTAGAGGAGTAGATGCGCTCAGAATCGCACGTCTGAGGCACCTCAATGACCAGGGCGTCGCATTTTTCCCTGCGCAGCCTGTTCTCCAAGAACCAGTGGTTCTGGACAGGCAGGTTCAGGGCTGCAAATTCCTCCTAGAGGAAATCAGTCGGGGTGTGGCGGTGTACTCCGCGCAAAACGAATTTTTTGGGCACTTCGTCACTCTGAAGGAGGACGGAGTGCTGTGCGCCTATCGCCTTAAGGGCCTGGACTGCCCTTTGGTAGTCCGGGACGGACGCAGGATTGACCTGGATCTCGTCCTTGCCGCGGTTTTGGCAGGTGAACTTTTCCGCCAGGGCCTGCTTGAGGGCGGTGTATACCCTTGGATACGTGTGCCCCTGGTCCAGAAACACGAACAGGGGATTCACTCGAAGCTTTTTGGTCGGTGCCGCAGCTCCGGCGGCATGGCCTGCAGTTGGTTGCGGGCGAGGGGGGGAGGGGCCCGCCTCGTCGTCGCTGCTGCCTGCACCGGACACCTCCGTGTGCAGACGCTTGTTCCGCTTGCCAATGGCAACACTCCAGCCACTGGATTGGTCGTTGCTAGGCCCTGAGGGGGCCTCGCTGTCTGCCATCTCGACAGCGTCGCTCATGTCGTTGTAGTAGCCTACGCTCGGGTCCACCCACTGACCGTCCCCCGGGGCTAAGTTAGCCGGGTTCAGGCTAGGCTATAGGGGAGCTAGCTCCCCGGGTGTTGCCGAGTTGTTGGTTGCCAAAACTTACTTTACCGCAGCTCACTCTTACCGCCTGTGCGCATGTAGCACACAGGCACCTTTCAATACACCGCTGGGTAGCACTAAGAAGTGCTAACCACAGCTTGGGCGTCGTTGATCTGGAAGGTCACGTCGAGCAGCTCCGGGACACGTCCGTCCTCCACGAAGGCGCAGCTGGCTCTCCTCTCCCCTCATACATTTTTTTTTTTTTTCCTAACCTAACTAATAACTAAGTGTATTTGGGAGGGGTCTGGGTAGGGAAGACTCTAAGTGCGTCTCAGGCCGAAGCCTATACGCTCTAAGCATGCAGGTTATGAACCATGCAGGAGAGGAAGCATGCATCATGTGCTAGGAGGGGATTGGCCAGCCATGGCAACGTTTTAGCCATGACTAACTCCCCTCACTGACTATTCTAAGTTAAAAACTAGATAAGTTGGGCCCAGGTAAAACCTGCATAGACACAGGGAAAACCCTGGGCACTGACATGCGGGATGCAAAATTTCATGCATTAATTACAAGCAGGTTGGTTACAGGAAACAGAAGGATGGTTCTGGAAGAAGAGTTGGACAGAGTAGAAAGACTACTAAGCAAATGGGCGGGAGCTTGGACATTTTGTCCGCATTTAGTTTGGTGGCACTGGTTGTTTCGGGGCGACTTTAGTCGTTTCCCCCAGGCTGCCAGCCAGCCTGGTGTTTGAGAAGGGAAAAAATTTGTGTTATGTATATATATATATATACATGCACAGGCATATATACACATATATACACACGCATACATATGGTTGGTATGTATGTTGTGTGTGTGCGATGTCACACTAGTTGCAATGGTAGCTGGTATTCAAAATCTCATGCCATCAGAAACACGACCGTCACTGCAGGTGAGGCCTGCAGGCGAGCCATGCCCATCAGGCATAAAGAGTCAGCCCTAATAACACAGGCAGTGGACCTTTGCATAAGTCAAAACCTACACCTGCGTGCTTCGGACCATTTTGAATAAGCATCATGTTTGGTTATCACATGTATTACAGCCATCTGTGTGTTTATTTAGGTGTAATTCAAAATCTCATGCCATCAGAAACACGACCGTCACTGCAGGTGAGGCCTGCAGGCGAGCCATGCCCATCAGGCATAAAGAGTCAGCCCTAATAACACAGGCAGTGGACCTTTGCATAAGTCAAAACCTACACCTGCGTGCTTCGGACCATTTTGAATTATTATAATCATGTTTGGTTATTACATAATCACATAATTAATTGTCATGTATGATAATTAGGGCGCTTATGTTCTTAATTTACTTAACTTATAACTAAGGGGGTGAAACCTTAAATTTATATTATATTAACTTTTACTTATTATCGAGGGGCTGCCAGCACACATGTGTATTGTGCGCGAACTTTGTTTCATTTGTAATGCACACACTGCCCTTAATTATGCGTAAGCATAGGCGGATTTGTTTTGCCGGCCTGCCACGAGTCCGTGGAAGGCCGGCGCGGGAGGTACTGAGCTGCTCCGAGCGCCGGCAACTAGTTTTGTTTGGGGGGGGTCGTGCGCTGATTGGCTGTCAGGCTCGGCCAATCAGAGGGCGCCTCGCCCGCAGCTACGGCGGGCGGTGCGCCAGGATTGATTTCGGAAGCTTATACTTCTGTGTATTATTTGGGTCGTAGTTTCCAAGGGAGGAAATATGTGGATTTAAATTATTCACGCATTTATCGTAAAAATTTTGGGTTGTGCGGATATAAAAATCTTGCAAAGTTTCAGTGTTAGTTTCGCTGTGCAAGTTCTCTACTGGACAGTATATCGGGGCGTCTGCAGCGATTCGAATGCACCTATTCTGAACTCGCTGCAGTTTTATTAGATGGCAGTATGCAGCAGTAGCCCAGACTGGGGCTGCATACGTGATTATCGGGCGTATGAGAGCTTTGTAGAGCAGTAATCCGTTTTTGACTGTGCTGCCACATCGCCTGCTCATTACAGGATATAATGCGCGCATTCTAACCTGAGCTTGGGTTTGTTTAATGTCAATGTGCTGTCTCCACAGGAGTTTCCTATCCATGTGGACACCTAGGTATTTAACTACGTCCTTGTGAGGGATTGGCTCATCAAATAGACGTAGTTGCGGCCTGTTGTCGGCTGGCGGGAGGTTTTTGCGTGTAAACACAATCGCCTCAGACTTGGTCGTGTTTACTTTTATGCGCCAGGCTGTACACCACTGTTCAACTTCAGTGAGCGCAGTCTGGAGCCTGGTAGTGGCCAGCTGTAGGTTATGAGATCTGCTATACAGTACAGTGTCGTCTGCATAGCAGCCTAGCTTGACTAGTCTGTGTGCGGGGCGAGGCATGTCGCGTACATATATATTAAATAGTACTGGGCCTAGGATGCTGCCCTGCGGCACTCCGGCTTTAATTAATTTTAGGTCAGACGTTGCCCCTTCAGATGACACTCTAAAGGTTCTGCCTGCTAGATAGGATGCAATGAGTTTAGTGTAGCAATCCGGGAAGTTTGCTTCATACATTTTATATATTAGCCCTGCATGAAAAACTCTATCAAAGGCCTTTTCTACATCGAGAAACGTAGCAACTACGTAGTCTTGGACGTTGAATGCGCTGGTTATCTCTTCGGTAAGACGGACCAGTTGATGGGTAGTCGAATGAGCACTGCGAAAGCCAAATTGCTCATTTGGCAGCAAGTTATGTTCGTGTATGTGTACTTTGAGTCTGTGTAAAATTATGCGCTCCGCAACTTTAGACACAGTACTTAAGAGGCTTATTGGCCTGTAGTTCTGGGGCAGTGTTTTGTCCTTGCCCGGCTTGTGGAAGACTATTACTTTAGCTTCCTTCCACTGGGAGGGAAAAATATTCAGTCTGAGCATTGCATTAATGCATTCAGCCAGATATTCTAAGGCTTCGTCTGGAAGCTGTTTGAGAACAACTGCTTGTATGCCGTCGTTCCCAGGGGCTTTTCGCGGCTTCATATTCTTGATAGCACGCTTAATTTCTTGGGCCTGGGTGGGGAGAGGCTCAGAGATAGTGGGCTGGTGCAGTTTAGCGCGGAGTTCGCGGTAAATTTGTGCAGTGAATGGCCTGTCGCAAGGCTGCAAATTGGGCTGGAATGCTGTTTCTAAGGTGCTTGCGAAAGCATGCGCCTTGTCCTGGGGAAGAAATGCAAGTCCATTATTTGTTTGGAGGGGTGGAATTTTATCAAATTTATTCAAAATTCGCTTAGTCATTGCCCAGGCACTCCCGTCCTGTACATTGAGCTTCGCGATTTTGGCTTCCCACTGGCTGCTACGCCACAACGAGAGTTCATCTGATATAGCAGTTTGAAGCTCGTTGA
The DNA here is from genome assembly GCF_032445375.1 of Bacillus rossius redtenbacheri. Classification (NCBI taxonomy): domain Eukaryota; kingdom Metazoa; phylum Arthropoda; class Insecta; order Phasmatodea; family Bacillidae; genus Bacillus; species Bacillus rossius. Next base: position 13,167,785 of record NC_086337.1, read on the forward strand.
TTCTGCGTTTGATAATGTGCGTGCGTCGCCGTGTGTATTCGCGGCGCAGTCTGTTCTTTTGCGATATCATATCGCAAATGTATGCTGGCAGCTCGTCATGCACTAACTTAACCTCCTTTTCTGGGATGCACTGGCTAATTCCGTCTTGAATTTTCGCGGTAAAATTTGTTATAGCGGTTTCTAAATTATCACTATTATTTATTTCATCAAGTTCTGAAAGATTTAGTGACAAAAAATTTTTAAAACTGACCCAATCTGCATTTTTGTAATCCCTAACTTTGCGAGGTGGATTTGATTCGACATTTGCGTCGTCAAAAATTAAGTGAATAGGGAAGTGGTCAGACGTTAAGTCGTGTACAACTTCGAGTTCGAATCCCGAGTTCACACGTTTATTAATAACGATGTCTAGAACATCTGGGAGAACCCCCACACGCCCTGTGTCGTGTGTGGGCTCCATGGGAGCATGAATTTGGTAGTTGTGATTTAATTGGTGGTTATAAAGAATTGTACCATTCTGTGTGGCTCGCCTGCTGTTCCACTCTCTGTGTTTAGCATTTATGTCTCCTAAAGCGAGGAAGGTCGGGGCCGCCCCATACAGGGCGTCCAGATCAGCCTCGCTCAGGGACCTACCTGGTCGCGCATACATAGAAATAATTTTTATGTTTTGCCTGTTAATAGTTAGGTTTATGGCTATCGCTTCAAGATTGTGAAAAGCGGGGAGCTGCCGCTCTGTGTGCTTTATACTTTTATGAACAAGAAGAGCCACTCCTCCGCCTCTGTGATTTACTCTGTCGCGCCTACAGATTACATAATTTAATATAGTAATTCTATCAGTCGGAGTTAAGTGGGTTTCATTAATCGCAGCTATTTTTATTTTGTATTTTTCTAAGTGGTGAATTAATTCCGGTATTTTATTTTTAATGCCGCGTGCATTCCAGAATAGGAGGGACTTAAGACTATGGGCCGCGGTTGGTATGCAACACTGGGCCGGATTACGAGCTGCCATTGAGCTTGGCAGCCAGTGTCTGGACGAAGCCCATCATCGCATGGACTTTTTCTGTTAGGGAAACAGATGGGTCGCACCATATAACCATAAGCTGGCACATGGGGACGATTGTGGCCGCCAGATTTTCATCCGTGTTGAAAGTGCGCGACTGCTCGAGCACTTTCTGGAAGTCAGCCAGGCCCGGTTTCGAGGCTGGCTGCTGTTGGGGCGCGGGCGGTGCAGTTGGCAGCACTGGAGCTGCGTCTACCGCCATGCTCGTCTCAGGTGCCGGGGCTACCTGCGGCCGGGAGAGCGCGGTCGTGCGCTTCGCCGGGGCTGGCGCAGCCTTAGCTGCTACGAGCTTATCCTGGGCAGGCTGTCGCGGCCTGTCCTGCCCAGGCTGCGGGGGCCTTTCCTGAGTGGGTCGCGGGGGTTTGCCTTGGCCATTTTTGTGGCCCGTCGGGTGTTTTTTGAACCCCTTCCGCTGCCAGGGGTTGTTCGCCAGCACTGGGTAGTCCAGCTCGTTGTAGCTGGGCTCGCAGTGCTGCTCCAGGGGCGCGAATCGGTTGCCACCTGCCTGCTGCAGGTAGTCGCCGAAGCTCTGGGGAGGAGGGTACCTCGGTGGACCCCAGGGGTTTTGCCTCGGGGGGCCAGAGAAGCCCGGAGGGGGCCGTGGCATCGGTTGCGGCTGGGGCTGCATTGCAGCGCGCCTGTTTTCGCGCAAGTCGCGGCGAGACTGTTGCTCGCGCTGCTTGCGTACCTGGGGCGGAAGGTGCCTGCGGGTCTCTTTTTTATAGACCTGGCAGCCCTTGTAGTTTGCGCAGTGTGCCTCCTTACAATGCGCGCACTTTTTGTGCTCCTGGTTGCCCCCATTGGGGCAGTCGGGAGCGCGGTGTGGCCCGCTGCACCACCGGCACACAGGGGCCGCGTGGCAGGCCTTGCCAACGTGGTTGTAGCGTTGGCAGACGCTACATTGGGAGGGGCCTGAGGGGCGACGGTAGTCGTCGACACGCACGAGCATGCCGGCGAACTCCTTGAGGCCGTAGATGCGCTCAGAGTCGCAGCTCTGAGGCACCTCTATCACTAGCGCATCGCACTTTTCGCGTCGCTGCCGGTTCTCCAGGAACCAGTGGTTCTGGACCGGCAGATTGAGTGAGCTGAATTCCTCCTGGAGGAACTCAGATGGGGTGTGGCGGTGCACTCCGCGCAATACAAATTTCTTCGGCACTTCGTCCCGCTGAAGAAGGACGGAGTGCTGGGCGCCGATAGCCTGCAGTGCTTTGACTGCCCTGTGATAGTCGGGGACTGAGGCCACGTTGACCTGTATCTCGTCTCGGCCGCGGTTCTGGCAGGTGAATTTTTCCTGCACTGACTGTTTAAGGGCGGTGTACACCCTTGGGTACTGGTGCCCCTGGTCGAGGAAAACGAACAGGGGCTTGATTCGCGGCGCCCTCTTGGGGCTCTCGGTCGCGGTCGCAATTGGTTGCTGAGAGCGGGGGGTGGGGCCCGCCTCGTCGTCGCTGCTGCCCGCACCGGACACCTCCGTGTGCGGACGCTTAGCACGCTTGCCAGTGGCCACTGACCAGCCGCTGGAATCGTCGTTGCTAGGTCCTGAGGGGGCCTCGCTTTCTGTCATCTCGACAGCGTCGCTCATGTCGTTGTAGTAGCCTACGCTCGGGTCCACCCACTGACCGTCCCCCGGGGCTAAGTTAGCCGGGTTCAGGCTAGGCTATAGGGGAGCTAGCTCCCCGGGTGTTGCCGAGTTGTTGGTTGCCAAAACTTACTTTACCGCAGCTCACTCTTACCGCCTGTGCGCATATAGCACACAGGCACCTTTCAATACACCGCTGGGTAGCACTAAGAAGTGCTAACCACAGCTTGGGCGTCGACGATCTATAAATTCACGGCGAGCAGCTCCGGGACACGTCCGTCCTCTACCGAAGCGCAGCTGGAACTCCCAAAAAAAGCCCCCTCATACATTTTTTTTTTTTTCCTAACCTAAGTTAAAACTAAGTGTGTTTGGGAGGGGTCCGGGTTAGGGAGAGACTCTAAGTGCGTCTCAGGCCGAAGCCTATACGCTCTAATCATGCAGGGGGTACCATGCAGAAAAGGGAACATGCATCGTGTGCTAGGAGGGGGATTGGCCAGCCATGGCAGCGATTGGCGCCATGACTAACTCCCCTCACTGACTATTCTAGACTAAAACTAGATAAGTTGGGCCCAGGTAAAACCTGCATAGACACAGGGAAAACCCTGGGCACTTACATGCGGGATGCAAAATTTCATGCATTAATTACATGCGGGTTGGCTACGGGAATAGAAGGATGGCTCAGGAAGAAGAGTTGGAAGAGTAGAAAATATCTACTAAGCAAGGGCGGGCACTTGGACATTTTTGTCCGCATTTGGGTGTTTGGTCATGACTGGTTTTTAGGGGGCGACTTCGTCGTTTCCCCCAGGCTGCCAGCCAGCCAGGTGAGCTGAAAGAAAGAAAGGTACATCTTACAACTATGATTTATATGGCCGCGGCACCCAGGTTGCCCCAGTTACCACGGCCATGTATGCCCGACACATTGCGCTGCCAGCCTGGGCATGTCAATCATTGGCTAGTCCAATGTTGATTATTTGCACCGCAGGACGTGGTCAGACACATGGTCGGACACCTATTCTTCGATAGTGAGTCTACTCACTTATTAAATAAAATTAAACATTCCTATGAGAGTGGGGAATTTGTGTGTTGGTGTATTCATTAGGGCCCCGCTGGGCCAAAAATAATTAGGGCCCCGATGGGCAAAAAATTCATTCATTAGGGCCCCGCTGGGCCAAAAGCATGTGTGTCGCCGGATTCGCATGGGCAGGGGGGGGGGGGGGATTTAATTCAGTCACAATGTGCTGCCAGCCTGAGCATGTCAATCATTGGCTAGTCCAATGTTGCATATTTGCACTCCAGGACGTGGTCAGGCACATGTTTGGAATTTATTACTTAATGCTAATATTAGGACTTAAAGTTATGTCTTAAGAAATTAAAATACTTAATACTAAGTCTGGAGCTGCCAGAAATACGAGTGTAAAACTGCGCGATTCTTAAGCAGAATTTTCTCGCCAGTCCGCAACCACAGAGTTGGGGTCGGGCCTCGGCTGAGCGCAGGTGCGCTGTGATTGGCCGGAGCCTCCAGCCAATCACGGGCCACTACGGTGGTCGATGCGCCAGGATGGATTTCGGGCGTTTGTATTTTTGTGTTTCGTCGGGATCATAATTTCCGAGTGAGGAAATATGCGGATTTAAACTATTTACGCATTTATCGTAAAAAGTTTGTGTTGTACGAGTGTAAAAGTCTTGCAAAGTCTCTGACTCGGTTTCACGATGCAATGCTTCTACAGGGCAGTATCGTGGGGCGTCTGTGGCGATTCGAATGCACCTATTCTGAATCCTCTGCAGTTTTATTAGGTGTGAGGGGGCAGCTGTTGCCCAGACTGAGGCTGCATATGTAATTATTGGCCGTATTAGAGCATTGTACAGCAGTAGGCCGGTTTTAACCTTGCTGCCGCATCGTCTACTCATTACTGGGTATAGTGCACTGATCCTAGCCTGCGCTTGCGCTCGCCTAGTGTCAATGTGATTGCGCCAGAGTAATTTTCTATCCATGTGAACACCTAGATATTTCACTACCTCCTTATGCGGTATTTGTTCGTCAAACAAACGTATTTGCGGCCTGCGTTCTACAGGCGGGAGATTTTTACGAGTAAATACAATGGCCTCTGATTTCGTTGTATTTACTTTTATACGCCAAGTCGTGCACCATTGTTCGAACTCAGTGAGCGCGACTTGCAGTCTGTTGGTAGCTAGCTGGAGGTTGTGGGACCTGCTATACAGCACTGTGTCATCTGCATAGCAGCCCAGCTTTACTAGTCGGTGTGCGGGGCGTGGCATGTCACTGACATATATATTAAAGAGTACAGGGCCTAAGATGCTTCCCTGTGGTACACCTGCTCTTATTTGTTTTATGTCTGACAGAGCTCCTTCAGTAGATACTCTAAAGGTTCTGTCTGCTAAATAGGACGCGACTAGTTTAATATAACAGTCTGGAAATCCTGTTTGGTATAGTTTGTAGATTAGCCCCGCATGAAATACTCTGTCGAAGGCTTTCTCTACATCTATAAACGTAGCGACTACATAATCCTGTACATTAAATGCGCTTGTGATTTCTTCTGTCAGGCGCACGAGCTGATGTACTGTCGAGTGTGTACTGCGAAAGCCGAACTGTTCATCCGGCAGTATGTTATTCTCGTGTATGTGTACATTAAGTCTGTGTAGTATAATACTCTCCACGACTTTAGACACAGTACTTAGCAGACTGATAGGTCTGTAATTCTGTGGCAGTGTTTTATTTTTACCTGGCTTGTGAAAGACTATAACTCTAGCCTCTTTCCACTGTGAGGGGAAAATATTTAACCGAAACATTGCATTTATGCACTCAGCTAGATATTCGAGTGTTTCGTTCGGGAGTTGTTTGAGGACAACAGCCTGTATGCCGTCATTCCCGGGAGCTTTTCGCGGCTTCATTTTCTTGATAGCACGCTTTATTTCTTGCGCCTGTGTAAGTAAAGGCTCAGAGGTTGTGGGCAGTCGCAATTTAACACGTAGTTCGCGGTAAATTTGCGCCGTGAATATCCTATCGCAGGGCTGCATGTTGGGCTGGAAAGCTGCTTCCAGTGTGTCAGCGAAAGCTTGTGCCTTATCACAGGGCTGAAAAACTACACCATTGTTTGTTTCAAGGGGCGGGATTTTTTCCGATTTATTTAAAATCCGCTTCGTCATTGTCCAGGCACTTCCGTCCTGGGTGTCAAGTCGCGCGATTTTAGTTTCCCACTGGCTGCCTCGCCAGAGTGAGATTTCGTCTGAAATGATTGTTTGTAGTTCATTTATTCGGCGTTTCGTCTCTTGTGTACGACGCCGTGTGTATTCACGCCGCAGTCGATTTTTTTGTGAAATCAAGCTGCGGATGTATTCTGGCAGCTCGTCGTGTGCTAACCTAACCTCCTTTTCTGGGATGCACTGGCTAATACCATCCTGGATTTTTTCTGTTAGGTCTAATATCGCGGAATTTAAATTGTCGCTGTTTTCAATAGTTATTTCGGCCGCGTCGGGGAGATTTACTGTTAAATAGTTTTTAAATTGTTGCCAGTCCGCGTTTTTATAGTCCCTGATTTTTCGTGGCTGGTTGGAGTCTATATTTGCGTCATCAAATTTTAAATGAACAGGGAAATGATCCGATGACATGTCGTGTACAACCTCGAGTTCGAATCCCGTGTTGACACGTTTGTTCAGGGCGATATCTAAAATATCAGGCATGTCGTTCAGTCGACCAGAGTCATGTGTGGGCTCTGAGGGAGCATGTACAGTATAGTTTTTGTTGAGTTGGTGAGTGTAGAGTAGTCTGCCGTTCGCTGTAGCGCGCCTGCAGTTCCACTCTATGTGTTTGGCATTGATATCGCCTACAGCAAGGAAGCTCGGGGCCGCTCCATATAAAGTATCCAGGTCTGCCTCGCTGAGGGACCTGCCTGGTGGGGCGTAAATTGCAATTAATTTAATTTGTTGCCGATTTATATTTAAATTAATTCCTATAGCCTCCAGTTGTTGGAAATCAGGGAGCTGGCAGGCAGTGTGTTGTACACTAGTGTGTACAGCAAGGGCTACTCCACCGCCTCGTGCGTCTCGATCGCGCCTATAAATGACATAATTTAATATTGTCAGCCTGTCTGTCGGAGTCAGATGCGTTTCGTTTATCGCAGCTATTTTTATTTTATGTTTATCCAGGTGGTTGATAAATTCCGGTAGTTTATTTTTAATGCCGCGTGCATTCCAGAAGAGGAGGGAATGTAACTTAAGACTAGTGGCTGCGTGTGTGCTGCAATTCGGTGCCGAATTATTGTAGGTCATCGACAACGACCCCAGCAAGCGCACACACGCAATCCATGGTGGCACGTATTTTGTCTGCCATGGATTTGGACGTGTCTAGCCAGATGACTAGAAGCTGGCACAGAGGGCCGATGGCACTCTGCAGTTGGGCGTTGCCTATGATGGCCTCGTGGGAGCGGATGACCGCCTGGATGTCCGCAAGCTGCGGTGCCTGGGCGCTGGTGGACGGAGTCTGCTGGGCAGTTGGCAGCTCTGGTGCTGCATCGACTGCCATTGCTGCCACGGGTGCGGCCTGCGGCTGGGCGGGGGCTGGCGTTCTCTTCGCCGGTGTGGGAGCTGGCTTGGTGGCTGTCAGCTTGTCCTGGGCGGGCTGTCGGGGCCTGTCCTGGGCGGGGCGCGGGGGCTTTCCTTGGCCATTTTTGTGGCCGGTGGGGTTCTTCTTGAACCCATTCTTCTTCTGCCACGGGTTGTTTGCAAGGACTGGGTAGTCCAGCTCATTGTGGCTGGGCTCCCAGTGCTGCTGCAGGGGCGCATACCGGCTCCCGCTGGCATGCGCCAGGTAGTCGCCGAAGCACGGCGGCGGTGGGCCCCAGGGGTTGTGTCTTGGGGGGGCGTGATGTCCCTGTGGTGTCTGCTGTTGAGGCTGGGGCTGGTTGGTGGCGCGCGTGTTGTCGCGCATGTCGCGGCGGGATTGTAGCTCCCGCTTCTTTCGTTCTTGGGGGGGAAGGTGCCTCCGTGTCTCCTTCTTGTACGCACTGCACCCCTTGAAATTGGCGCAGTGCGGTTCCTCGCAGTGAGCACACTTTTTGCGCTCCTGCTGGCCCCCGTGCGGGCATTCGGTGGCGCAGTGCGAGCCACTGCACCACCTGCAGACTGGTGCTGCACTGCAGCCTTTGCCCACGTGGTTGAAACGTTGGCAGTTGCTGCACTGCGCAGGGCCCTTCGGTCGCCTGTAGTCGTCCACGCGAATCCGCATTCCAGCGAATTCGCGCAGAGCCTGAATGGTCGCTGAGTCGCACGACTGCGGCACCTCAATGACGAGGGCGTCGCACTTCTCCCGTCTCCGCCTGTTCTCCAGGAACCAGTGGTTCTGGACGGGCAGGTTCAGTGCGGCGAACTCCTCTTGTAGGAAGTCCGTTGGTGTGTGACGGTGTACGCCGCGCAGTACGAATTTTTTCGGTACCTCGTGCTGTTGCAGAAGTACCGAGTGCTGCGCACCAATGGCCTGAAGGGCCTTAACTGCGCGCGTGTAGTCCGCGATGGTGGCGGTGTGGACCATTATTTCGTCCTTCCCGCGATTTGTGCATGTGAAGCGCTCGGTGAGGGCATTCTTGAGTGTATGGTACACTCGCGGGTACTGGTGCCCCTGGTCAAGGAACACGAAGAGTGGCTTGACGCGATGGGCCTTGGGCGCTGCCGCAGGTGGCTGTTGGTTGGGGGGGGCGGGGCCCGCCTGCTCGGTTGAGGAAGAGGCCGCCATCTCGTGGTGCGACCTCTTCGCCTTTTTCGTGGCGACTGTCTGCCAGTCGCCATCGGTTGCGTCCTCCTGAGGGGAGGGCATTGAGTCGTCCATCTCTGTCATAATGTCTTTAAGTCGCGTCAGCCTCACACTCGTGAGCACCCACTGACCGTCCCCCGGGGCTAAGTTAGCCGGGTTCAGGCTAGGCTGAAGGGGATCTAACTCCCCGGGTGTCTCAGAGCTCGTTGGTCGTTAATACTACCTTTACCTGGTACCGTTACACTCTACCTGCCTGCGCACTCTGGGTGCACAGGCTACCTTTCAGGAAAACACTGGGTAGCACTGCGAAGTGCTACACACAGTTTTAGGCGCGGAGCTCCTCTCCGTACGTCCGTCCTCGGCCAAGGCTCAAGGCAAACTCCCTCATACATACAGCAACTCTGGGGTAGCTGTTGCTCGTTGCGGACCGTTCAGAAAACTTCAGGTACGAAAAAACTTGACACGCATTGATTCACTAAAATGTTAATAACTTTTGAACTATTCAACGCAGCACAAAGTGAAAACTACCAAACTAATCAGCCTGAAACACACTTGACGCCATAATACATAACCGCGCCCAGCGCACTGTAAACACCTTAAGATACAATTCTAAACATTCAGCGGCATCGTCCAGCTTTAAATCTCTGCATTTTTTTTTTTCCCCCACTTTAATTATTAGTGTTCTTGGTATTCAAGTAATAATTTTGCAACGTAATTTCCCTCCATACATCCTGACATCTTTACCCCGAGGAAGTGCTTCGTCCTCCCCCCCCCCCCCTGCACCAACAGTGGAGCTCACAGAGACGCCGCCCACAGAGCCTGTCAGCAGGGGAGATGGCACCACGATCCAGTCCCTGGCTCCCACAGCCACACAGTTAAATAGCCACGTTCCCATGCCCTCCCAATATTTTATTTTAGTGCTTTCATTCTTTCGCAACCTAACATCCCACCCTAGTGAACACAACAATCTCCCTAGTATTTTGTAATAATAATAATATTAGCTTTACCATCGTAAAGTTCATTTCCCACTCTCATCCTTATTCGCACAGAGAAGTCAACCACAGCACCAGCGCTCCATAGGTTGCATGCCAACCCATGCATCCTCCCCCCCCCCCCTGCTAGTCGTATTGTTTTGTAAATATGTGTTTCTAATTTTAGTTGTAGGTCGCGCCAGGAGTTCCTGCCGCTCTCGGAATAGGCTGTAGGAGTGTTAAGTCCGCACTGCTACAGGCTTTTATCGCGCCAGACGCACGAGTCATACTCCTCCCCCTCTCTTCTAGGAGCGGGAGGAGTCAATGGCAGTTTTACATTTGTCTACTTAAGCGTATAGGTCCCACCTGGCACGCATCAATTCCCTCAAGTCGAATCATCCCCATTTGGTTAGCAGGGCTCACAAACACTTCAGCTGTGTGAGACTGACCTTAGTGTGGAGGGGCTGTGGTCAAAAAAAAAAAAAGTCGTAGAAAGTTTGCGTTGTACGAATGTAAAAGTCTTGCAAAGTTTCCGACTCGGTTTCCCGATGCAAAGCTTCTACAGAACAGTAGCGTGGGGCTTCAGTAGCGATTCGAATACACTTGTTCTGAATTCGCTGTAATTTGAGTAATTGTGTAGAGGCAGCTTTTGTGCCCAGACTGGGGCTGCATACGTGATTAGTAGTAGGCCGGGTTTAACCTTTCTGCCGCATCGCCTGCTCATTATTGGATATAGTGCACTAATCCTAGGCTGTGCTTGCGCTCACTTACTGTCAATTTGGTAGCGCCAGAGTAGTTTTCTATCCATGTGTACGTTTAGATATTTCACTACGTCCTTGTGCGGTATTTGTTCGTCAAACAAACGTATTTGCGGCCTCTGTTCTGCAGGCGGGAGATTTTTGCGGGTAAATACAATGGCCTGTGACTTGGTTGTGTTTACTTTGATACGCCAAGTCTTGCACCATCGTTCAAACTCAGTGAGCGCGACTTGCAATCTGTTTGTAGCTAGCTGGAGGTTGTGGAACCTGCTATACAGCACTGTGTCATCTGCATAGCAGCCCATCTTCACTAGGCGGTGAGCAAGACGTGGCATGTCACTGACATTTAATATATTTAAGAGTACAGGGCCTTAGATGCTTCCCTGTGGAACACCTGCACTTGAGCTTCTTCAGTAAATACTCTAAACGTTCTGTCTGCTATGTATGACGCGACTAGCTTGATTTAGCAGTCTGGGAATCCTGTTTGTTAGAGTTTGTATATTAGCCCCGCATGAAATACTCTGTCGAAGGCTTTTTCTACAACTATAAAAGTAGCAATTACGTAGTCTTGTACGTTAAATGCTCTTGTTATTTCCTCTTTCAGGCGCACTAGTTGATGGACTGTCGAATGTGTACTGCGAAAGCCAAACTGTTCATTCGGCAGTATGTTATTTTCATGTATGTGTACATTGAGTCGGTGTAGTGTGATACTCTCTACGACTTTAGACAAAGTACTTAGCAGACTGATAGGTCTGTAGTTCTGGGGCTGTGTTTTGTTTTTTGCCTGGCTTGTGGAAGACTATAACTCTAGCCTCTTTCCATTGCAAGGGGAAAATATTTAACCGAAGCATTGCATTTATACACACGGCTAGATATTCTAGTTTTTCGTTCGGGAGTTGTTTGAGAACTACGGCCTGTATGCCGTCATTCCCGGGAGCTTTTCGCAGTTAATTTTTTTGATAGCTCGCTTCATTTCGTGTGCCGGTGTTAGCAGAGGCGCAGAGAGTGTGGGTAGTCGCAGTTTAACACGCAGTTCGCGGTAAATTTGCGCTGTGAATAGTCTATCGCAAGGCTGCATGTTGGGCTGGAATGCAGTTTCCAGTGTGTCGGCGAAAACTTTTGCCTTGTCACGGGGCTGGAAAACTACGCCATTGTTTTTTTTTATGAGGTGGGATTTTATCCGATTTGTTTAAAATACGCTTCGTCATTGTCCAGGCGCTTCCGTCCTGGGTGTCGAGTCTTGCGATTTTAGTTTTCCACTGGCTGCTTCGCCAGAGTGTAATTTCATCGGATATTACTGATTGTAATTAGTTTATTCGGCGTTTCGTCTGCTGTGTGCGACACAGTGTGTATTCGTGCTGCAGCCGATTTTTTTTTGTAATCAAGCTGCGGTTGTATTCTGGCAGCTCGTTGTGTGCTAATCTAACCTCCTTTTCTAGGTTGCACTGGCTAATGCTATCCTGGATTTTTTCTATTAATTCTAAAATCGCGAAATTTAAGCTATTTCTGTTTTCAATGTTTATTTCGACCGTGTAAGGGAATTTATTGTTAAATAGTTTTAAAACCTTTGCCAGTCCGCATTTCTGTAGTCCCTGATTTTTCGTGGTAAGTTTGAGTCTACGTTGGCGTCATCGAAGTTCAAGTGGACTGGGAATTGGTCCGATGACATGTCATGTACAACCTCGAGTTCGAATCCCGTGTTGACATGTTTGTTCAGGGCGATATCTAAAATATCAGGCATGCTATTCAGTCTACGAATGTCATGTGTGGGCTCTGAGGGAGCATGCACATTGTAGTTTTTGTTAAGTTGGTGAGTCTATAGTAGTCAGCCGTTCTCTGTTGCGTGCCTGCATTTCCATTCTTTGTGCTTGGCATTCATGTCGATACAGCGAGGAGGCTCGGGGCCGCCCCATACAAGGCGTCCAAATCCGCCTCGCTGAGGAACCTGCCTGGTGGCGCATACATTGAGACTTGTTTGATCTGTTGTTTATTTATGTTACGATTAATTCCTAAAGCCTTAAGGTGTTGAAAATCAGGGAGCTGGCAAGCAGAGTATTTTACACTATTGTGGACTGCAAGGGCTACTCCGCCACCTCGTGCGTATCGGTCGCGCCTATATATTATACAATTTAGTATTGTCAGCCTGTCTGTCGGTGTAAGATGCGTTTAGTTTATCGCAGATATTTTTATTTTTTATTTATCCAGTTGGTTGATAAATTCCGGTAATTTATTTTTAATGCCGCGTGCATTCCAGAATAGGACGGAATGTTACTTATTACTAATGGCCGGGGTCGTGATGCATCTCGGGGCCGGATTATGCTGGCCATGGGAGGCTTCAGCAAACTCACAGACACAGTCAATGGTGGCTCGGTGTTTGTCAGCAATGGATTTTTGGTTAATTCCTGCTTCAATTAGTTTATCAATCAGGTAAAAGTGATGGACTTTATCAAAGGCCTTTTCTATGTCCATAAATATGGCGGTGGTGGTCTGCTGCCTGTTTAGTCCTTTGAGCATGTATTTCGTGACACGAGTGGCTGCGTGAATGGTTGAGTGATGGGGTCAAAAGCCTATTTGTTGGTTTTGGAGTAAGTTCTTTTTCTGTACTATTTTTTGTAGTCTTTTGCTTATGATCTTCTCGAATACTTTAGCCATTGTATTGAGGAGACTGATTGGACGTCTATTTTGCGGGAACTTTGGGTCTTTGCCTGGCTTGGGGAGGGTTATTATTTTTGCCTGTTTTAGTGCGTTCTGTTAGTCTTTTTATAGTTCATATTCGGATACCAGCATGAAATTTTGACAGGGCTATCTTGGGCATAGTCTTATTTAAAAACAATCGAGACACAACTCGTGTATCGCCCCAGAGGGTAAAGAGGGGTGAAAATGTCAATGAAAAAAGAGTTTTTTTATGATTGATCAAAAATAGTACTTTTTATCATAAAATATTTCAAGTAAAAAATATGCATCATAAAATTTTCATTAAGAAAGGTCTCTAAGAGTTTTTTTATTTAACGAGTCGTTAGGCAACAAAATTGAACTTTAAAATGCTAAGAACATTAAAATACTACAAAAAGTACGATACTGTAAATACTGTAGCTCATAAATAAAAGGTATGGCATTGAAAGTGAGGAAAAAAGTTTTTAGATCTTTGTTACCAGTTATAATATTAAAAATAAATTAAAATGCATTATTTATTTCCAATAATAAATGTGAATCAACATTAATATATTTAGAATATGGAGATTAATGATGAACTGAAATATATGTAGCAATTCATTGAAAGCAAATTTACACTAATTAGTTTTCATAAATGTTAAGAGTTAATAAAATATATTTTAATTTCATTCCCTACCTACTTCACTTGTGTAATAGGTACTTACTTGGGGATGAATAATTTATAAAACTTTTGTCAGTCATATATCAGGTATTGGCACATTGTTCACAGATCAACTGATCCTACTTGCAATTAATTACTCATTTAGCAATAATTTTGTTCACATTTATGTTTTATCAGAGCATGGAGTCAGAGTTCTATAATAAATCGCGGATCTTCCACTTCATAAAAGCTGGTTTAAGTTGCACATTGTCTGTCGCAGGCACATAATGAAGTACAGGGAAGACAGTTTTTCTCACACTTGAAGTTCCTTGAACACATGGTTTTGCAGTGGCAACAAATCAACTGAAAATCTTCTTTTGAAACTTCTGGAATAGTTGTCCAAATTGGTTCATATCCCGAAGAGGATTTCCTTTTCCATCCAAAAAATGTAATTTCTGGAACTTTCAATTGACGTTGAAGGCACTGATTCCAAATCACCGCATGCAGCATCGCACGCTTCACATGTAGCTGTAAAGCGTCTTCTGTCGATGGGATATTCTCTATCGATCGGGATATTTTTTGTGAACAAAATCCTGCGGCATTCATTTACACTTTTTGAGGTGATAGTCGTGTCGTACAGAAGAACTGTGAACCATGCGATCATGTTGAAATCTTGTTCTTGAATTTCTATAGAGATTGACAAGCGATTGAAGACTGGTGTAATATCTGGCACTCTTTTCCAAATATTCCAGGCCCTCTGTTTTCCAATCCCATAAAAAGCCGAGACCATGTCGCACCCTGTGAGTGCGTGAAATATGGTAAAGCTGCTCTGATATCATTTGGAATATTTTCTAAGAACACACTTAATGAGAAATATGTTTTGTTTTTACCAAAGTTTTTGTAAACTCATTGATTTTAACTCCGACAAGGCAGCTGCTGCAATAACTACCACATCCGAATCCACTGTAACAAGAGCAACATTCTTATGGCCAGCCTCAACACAGTTTTTCATATGTAATATAAGTCTACTGTCAGCCTCCTCATGATTGCATGGTGCAACACCTTCACTGTTGAATGTTACGTTGCCAGAGCTCGTAACTTGATCTTCGTCACTGCATACCAGAAGTTTTTTTTTTTTTACCTATTTCACATGTTGTTAACGCTGTAGCAAGAAGATGAAACAGTTGTTTTTTTGTTGTCATCATCAAGAAGAAATTTGTTGAATTTCTTCGGAAAAGGTGTACTGGGCTTCATAATAACTTTTTGTCCACTACCTTGTTTTGATCTTGTATCGGATTTAAGGCTGCCTTCTATGTATCGATCAAAGATTATGTCAAGTCTTTCTACATGCTAGAGGCGATCTTTCACAGCTGGAAGGAAAACCTTGTGCGTTAAGTCGACGAAAGTCTTTGATGAAGAAGAATGGAGCCAATGCACAAAGGCGGCACCATCTACAATACTAGCAGTACAATGTGCCAAGCATACGAAATTAGTTCTTCTTTTAGTCTAGTCCTGTTGACATGATAGCCTGCTATTCCAAGCTGTGACATCTCTTCTTCCATAAGATTTGTGATGGTGGCCAACTTTATCACTGGTGATGCGTTACTGTCTAATTGTAATTCTTCAATGTTTTGAACAATATGAGATAGGGTAGAACCATATACCAAACGACACTCGTCTGCCTCTCCCCCTTCCTTTCTTCCTTCGATGCATTCCTTTGCACGAGCACGATTTCTGAAGCTTGCATAACATTTTTTGTGATATTTTGCCTCTAAAGCAACAAAGTCTGGGGATGTAAATTTCTTCAAAACTTTATTGTCTTCAAGTTCCAGTGCCAAAACCTTACTGTTGGTCCGAAGTCCAGTGTTTGTACTGATACAAGTGTTTCTTTCTCACTTCCATCACAAAACAAACAGCTGCTACGTATATCCACAGAGTTTGCTTCTGACCTCTTCACTCGTTTCGAAATAGACTCACTGGAATCTTGATTGCATTCTTTTTGTTGCATTTTACTCGATTAAGCTTTTGTTTATCAAACTTGTTTCTGCAAACCTTATGAAATTTGGCACCATGTGAAATAAATGTTTCGGCTATACCACTTCCTTCATCAAATTGGGAGAAAAGAACCCACTTCGGTAGAGCGCCGAGAGTCCTGAATCCCTCCATATCTTCAGCTAATGACATTAGTTCATTTTCTGATGCATTCACTAGTTTTTGATCACTGACCTGTTGACACATGATGCATCTATCCCATTCAACAGCAGGAGGTATGGACGTTAAGTCCTCTACCAAACTATGTTTCCTTTTGGATGTCATCATGTTCCAGTTCAGTTTTCAAACAAACCTGTAGACAAACATCAGGGCCGGTGCAAGGTAAATTGGCGCCCTAGACGAAAAACCTTAATGCCCCCCCCCCCCCCCCCAGGACACCCCAAAAATATTTTCCTCGCCTCAAAATACATCACGTAAGCCTAAGGTTTTGTCAACAATCAAATGTAAGCAGGCTTGTGTTTTTTTTTACTTATTACAAATCATAAACAGGTAACAGTGGACTTTAAATAATTACTTATATCAATATAAACATTCCAAACCGTTACAAAAATCCATTTTCATCTAGTTTCAATAATCGTTAAACATATTATATCAGCTGTTATGTGTCGTGCTGCGCCGCCCCCAGCTACTTGGTGCCCTAGGCGGTTGCCTAGTTCGCCTATATGGACACGCCGGCCCTGACAAACATAAGTATACTATTTAATGTTCACATCCTCACACATACTCAATAAAAACACAAAGTAGCACAGTAACGTATATTTCACATATTTATTTCCCTTCTGCATAGGAAAACATTATTTTATTATTTCAACAGCAAAAAAAAAATAAGTTACCCAGCAGTAAAAAAAAAATATTTTCTATGCCATCCCCCCCCCCCCCCCCCCCAGACTGCTCTGGGGGCAACTATGAGTTGTGTCTCGATGTTTTTTACACAAAGGCATGTTAAAGACAACCTGTGCCAAATTTAATGTTGGTATCCAAATATGAACTATCCTTCACAAATAGAAGACTAACAGAATGCACTATTTCCACTTGTTGGGAAAACAGCTGGTGGTTAGGATTTTATTGTAGAGGGCGAGGAGGTGTAGTCTTGCATTGATGGGTAGACCAATAATGGCTTCGTTGGGTATTCTGTCTGATCCAGGTGCTTTGTTTTTGGGCAGATGTTTAATAGCGATGTTGAGTTCTTTAATAATGATTTTCTTGACGGGTGGTTGTGGTGGTTTTGGTGGTTTTTTGCTTTCAGTTTTGATTTTTCTTCTGGATGTTCGGAGTTGTTCTTCAATGATTAGTTGATGGTTAGGCTCAAACTGTTTTTCTAAGGAGTCTGCAATGGTGTCTGCCTTTTCTTGTGCGGAGTACACAATGCCTCTCTCGCCATGTATGACTGGAGTGTTTGTTTTTATCTTTTTGCCTGCCAATCTGCAATTTAGTTTCCATATGTTGTTTGCGGTCCTGAGCCATCGAGTGGATAGCTTTTATCCAGTTGTCATTTTTGAGTTGTATGCATTTATTTTTGATTTCTGCATTCAGTGTGTTCATTTCTCTGCGGAGGTGTGGATAACGGCTATGTTGGTAGAGTCTGTGTGTATGGTTCCTCTCAGTGATAAGAGTTTCAATTTCTTGATTTACTGCCATCTTCCTTTTGGTGTGTATTATTATATTTGTCGCCTTTCTTACATGGTCTTGAATGGTGTTTGTGAGGAGCTGTACTTCAGTGTCAATATCTGAAATGGGTAGTTGGTGAACTGCTGGGTATTCTGCAATGAGCTGCTTAAATCCGTCCCAATTAGTTGAGAGTTTTTTTCCGTTGGTGCTTCTCAGTAGCTTTTGGGAGGTTAATTGTCATAACTATGGGTAGATGGTCGGATGATAGCGTACTTCCATTGAGGTAATTGCCTCTGTGTTGGTTACTGCAAAATCTAGAATGTCGGGAAGATAGTCTTGGAATGTCGGATAATAGGTTGATTCTGCTGGGGCTTTAATAAAGAATTCATATGCATCTGCTAAATGTTCTAGGTCCTTGCCATTTGTATTGTATTGTCTGTTACCCCATGCTGGTATGTTACAATTGAAGTCTCCTGCCATTATGTATTAGGGAGCTTGCGATATTATGTGTTCATGTGTTTCGATCATGTCTTTATTCCTGGGTGGACTATAAAATGCAGAGATGCTCAGTTGGCCATTATTCGTTGGGGCAATGATGGTGGAGCTGTCAGTTTTTGCCCCGAGTGGCATATGCTGGATAATGTCTTTTATTAATATGGCAGTGCCTCTTCCTTTATTGTTGTCTCTGTCGGTCCTATGTATCATATAGTCTGGTAGTGTGTATCTATTGTGAGGTTGTAACTTGGTTTCTGTGATGAGGGCTATATCAGTGTCTTCTTTGTATAAAAAATGGTCGAGTTCATATTCTTTGTGTTTAATACCATTGGCATTCCAAATCAGAAGTTTTAGCTCATCCTGTTGGTGGTGATGGTGGTTGACATCTGTCATTTCTGTATCTGCAGGTTCTTTTGCTTCATTAGTTGTCTGTTCATCAGCCTGGCTGTTTCTCCTTCTCCACAGGCAACTAGTTTTGTTTGGAGGGGGTCGCGCGTTTATTGGCTGTCAGGCGCGGCCAATCAGGGGGCGCCTCGCCCGCAGCTACGACGGGCAGTGCGCCAGGATTGATTTTGGCAGCTTATACTTCTGTGTAATATTTGGATCATAGTTTCCAAAGGAGGAAATATGCGGATTTAAGCTATTTACGCATTTTTCGTAATCATTTTGGGTTGTGCGGACATAGAAGTCTTGCAAAGTTTCTGTGTTAGTTTCACTATGCAAGTTCTCTACTGGGCAGTATATCGGGGCGTCTGCAGCGATTCGAATGCATCTATTCTGAACTCGCTGCAGTTTTATTAGATGGCAGTATGCTGCAGTAGCCCAGGCTGGGGCTGCATACGTGATTATCGGGCGTATGAGAGCTTTGTAGAGAAGTAAGCCATTTTTAACTGTGCTGCCACATCGCCTGCTCATTACAGGATATAGTGCGCACATTCTAACCTGAGCTTGGGTTCGTTTGATGTCAATGTGCTGTCTCCACAGTAGTTTCCTATCCATGTGGACTCCTAGGTATTTAACTACGTCCTTGTGAGGGATTGGCTCATCAAATAGGCGTAGTTGCGGCCTGTTGTCGGCTGGCGGGAGGTTTTTGCGTGTGAACACAATCGCCTCGGACTTGGTCGCGTTTAGTTTTATGCGCCAGGCTGTACACCACTGTTCGATTGCATTGAGCGCAGCCTGGAGCCTGGTAGTGGCTAGTTGTAGGTTATGAGACCTGCTATACAGTACAGTGTCGTCTGCATAGCAGCCTAGCTTGACTAGTCTATGTGCGGGGCGAGGCATGTCTCGCACATATATATTAAATAGTATAGGGCCTAGGATGCTCCCCTGTGGCACTCCGGTTTTAATTAATTTGAGATCAGGCATTGCCCCTTCAGTTGACACTCTAAAGGTTCTGCCTGCTAGATAGGACGCTATAAGTTTAGTGTAGCAATCTGGGAAGTTTGCTTCATACATTTTATATATGAGCCCTGCATGAAAAACTCTATCAAAGGCCTTTTCTACATCTAGAAACGTAGCAACTATTCGTCTTGGATGTTAAATGCGCTGGTTATCTCTTTAGTAAGACAGACCAGTTGATGGTTTGTCGAATGAGCACAGCGAATGCCAAATTGCTCATTTGGCAGTAAGTTCTGTTCATGTATGTGTACATAAAGTCTATGTAAAATTATACGCTCTGAAACTTTAGACACAGTACTTAAGATGCTTATTGGCCTGTAGTTATGGGGCAGTGTTTTGTCCTTGCTCGGCTTGTGGAAGACTATTACTTAAGCTTCCTTCCACTGGGAGGGGAAAATATTCAGTCTGAGCATTGCATTAATGCATTCAGCAAAATATTCTGAGGCTTCGTCTGGGAGCTGTTTGAGATAAACTGCTTGTATGCCGTCGTTCCCAGGGGCTTTTCGCGGCTTCGTATTCTTGATAGCACGCTTAATTTCTTGGGCCTGGGTGGGTAGAGGCTCAGAGATTGTGGACTGGCGCAGTTTAGCGCGGAGTTCGCGGTAAATTTGCGCTGTGGATGGCCTGTCACAAGGCTGCAAATTGGGCTGGAATGCTGTTCCTAAGGTGCTTGCAAAAGCATGCGCCTTGTCCTGGGAAAAAAGGCAAGTCCATTATTTGTATGGAGGGGTGGAATTCTATCTACTTTATTCAAAATTCGCTTAGTCATTGCCCAGGCACTTCCGTCCTGTACATTGAGCTTTGCGATTTTGGCTTCCCACTGGCTGCTTCGCCACAACGAGAGTTCGTCTGATATAGCAGTTTGATGCTCATTGATTCTGCGTTTAGTAATGTGAGTGCGTTGCCGTGTGTATTCTCGGCGCAGTCTGTTGTTTTGCGATATCATATCGCAAATATATGGTGGCTGCTCGTCATGCACTAATTTAAACTCCTTTTCTGGGATGCACCGGCCAATTCCGTCCAGAATTTTCGCGTAAAATTGGTTATAGCGGTTTTTAGATTATCACTTTTATTTATTTCATCAAGCTCTGAAAGATTTAATCACAAAAAATTTTTAAAACCGACCCAATCGCAAATATATGGGGGGGCAGGGCAGGGATTCTGCCTGGCTCCTGAGGCTGGGCTTGCTGCTGGAGTGCAGCCCGCCTGTTGTCCCGCAAGTCGTGGCGATACTGCTGCTTGCGCCTCTTGCGGACGTCGGGGTGCAGGTGGCGGTGGGTCTCCTTTTTGTAGGCTTCACAGCCTCTGTAATTGGCGCAGTGCTGCAGCTTGCAGTGCGTGCACTTTTTGAAATCGGGGTTTCCTCCGTTTGGGCACTCAGTGGCTCGGTGGGGCCCGCTGCACCACCGACACACAGTTTGGGCGTGGCATGCCCTGCCAACGTGTGTATAGTGCTGGCAGTTGCTACACTGGCTGGGTCCTGCCGGGCGCCTGTAATCGACCACTCGCACGAGCATGCCGCCGAACTCATTCAGGGCGTTGATGCGCTCAGAGTCACACGTCTGATGCACCTCCATCACTAATGCGTCGCATTTTTCCCTGCGCTGCCTGTTCTCTAAGAACCAGTGGTTCTGAACAGGCAGATTCAGGGCTGCAAATTCCTCCTGGTGGAAATCTGCCGGGGTGTGGCGGTGAACACCGCGCAGCACAAATTTCTTGGGCACTTCGTCGCTCTGAAGGAGGACGGAGTGCTGGGCACATATTGCTTTCAGGGCCTTGACTGCCCTTTGGTAGTCGGGGACGGACGCAGGATTCACCTGGATCTCGTCCTTGCCGCGGTTCTGGCAGGTGAACTTCTATGCCAGAGCCTGCTTGAGGGCGGTGTACACCCTTGGGTAGGTGTGGCTCTGGTCCAAGAAGACGAACAGGGGTTTCACTTATTGGTTTTTTGGCCGGGACGCAGCTCCGGCGGACAGGCCTGCCATTGGACGGGCTGGGTGCGGGGGGTAGGCCGAGGGGGGGGGGGGGCCCGCCTCGTCATCACAGTTGCCAACATAGAGGTGTTGGCGCTTGTTGCGCTTCCCCGCCACCGACCAGCTGCCCTGGTCGTCGGGTAGGGGGGTGGGGCCTGAGGGGGCCTCGTCAGTCACCATTGTTTGGGCTGTGGTCAACATCCTGGGCTCACACAGAGCGACCCATAACCCACTCAGCCCGGTCAAGCTGGGCTGCCGGCTATGCTGTAGTGGCAGCTACGCACCCCGGGCCTCTCTGTGTGCTACACTATTCTATAACTAGGCAGAAACTGTTCCAGCCTGTGCGCACAAGGCGCACAAGTTAAGCTGTGGTGGCAGTGTTAACACTTAAAAGTGCTAGCACAGCTTGAAGACTCTCTTCACTCGGCCGCAGGTTGCCTCTCGTGGTCGCTGGTTGCCTCTTGAAGAGCTGCACTGCTGGTCGACCTCTCTCCACCGCTGCCGAAGGCGAACTCCTTTTTTTTTTCCCCCTAGCCTAAGTTAATTCAAAGTGTGTAGGGGAGGGTCCAGGTTAGGGGAGGACCTAAGTGTGTGTCAGGCCGAAGCCTATACACTCTACCATGCGGGTTTTTAACCATGCAGGACAAGGGTGCGTGCATCGTGTGCTTATTGGTGTTTTTGGCCAGCCATGGCTGCGATTGGCGCCATGACTGATGCCCCATTGGTCGCCTATCTTAAAAGCTAGCTAATGTGACCCAGGTAAAACCTGCATAGACACAGGGAAAACCCTGGGCCGGGTCATGCGGGGATCAAATATCTTGCATTAAATCAAGCAGGTAGCTACTGGACGAGAGGGAAGAAGGGTCCAGGTAAGAAGAGTTGGACGGGCTGAAAAGTCAACCATGCTGGAGTTGGGCGCTTGGGCCGTGCGGCCCGCATTTAAATGTTGGGAACTCCTGGGTTATTATTAACCAGGGGCTCATGCGCCCCCAGGGGCGGGCGACCTCACTCGTCAGCCCAGCCCAGCTGCCCAGGCAGCCACAGTTAAAAACAGAAATGGGCAGACGAGCCAGTAAACCGGCTCGAACTGCAGGCGCACGGAGCGAAAGGCAGCCAGACATTGCACCATCTTCATCTTCCTTCTTCAGGTCAACAGCCAACCACCTTTCAAGCCAGGGTGGAGGTAAGTCGTTCAGGCGAAAGAAGTATCTTGCGAGTTGGACCCTCTTGCCCTCCAAGTTCCCGGGACGGTTGAAGGTCGCGCCGCCCAGGCTACCACTGGCTCCAACAGGGCCCCAACTTGAAGGCGCCGCCATATCATCCTTCAGATTTCCGATGCTGTTCAGTTCCGTTGCGCGCGCGGCAGTCCACAGCTCCGCAAGTTCCAGCCCGCAGTTCGTCTTCACTTCGCATCCAGGGCACATTGATCTCCCCTGCGGTGCCTTTGTCGACGGAACTGTTTCCTGCCACGCGCCGAGCTAGTTTCAGGCTACCTTTCACCCCGATAGCCGTGATAACGACTCCACAGGCCGGCCATTGGTCCGCGGACTGCTATTGGTTATTCACAGCCACCTCAGCGAGATTGCAACTCTCGAGCTGGGCTCCCGTATCCGCCACCCGCGGGACGCGGTCGGTAGCAGTTGGCACTGCTAGTCCGCCACTCGTTCGCCCACAAATCCCCCGCGCACTGTCAGCCTTCGGTTACCCAATAGGGCGCAGGGAACTCCCAGCCATCAGCCCGCGAGAGAAATGCGCACGCCCCGAGTGATGACCGCCGACCCCCCTTTTTTTCCCTAACCTAACTAAAAACTAAGTGTATTTTGTTTGGGAGGGTCTGGGTTAGGGAAGACTCTAGGTGCGTCCCAGGCCGAAGCCTTTACGCCTATTCATGCTGGGTTTAAGCCATGCAGACAAGGGAGCATGCATCGTGTGCTTGTTCGTGGATTGGCCAGCCATGGCTGCGATTGGCGCCATGACTAACTCCCCTTATTAACTCTAGACTATAACTAGATAAGTTGGGCCCAGGTAAAACCTCCATGTACAGAGGGAAAACCCTGGGCACTATCATGTGGGATGCAAAATTTCGTGCATTAATTACGAGCAGGTTGGTTACAGGAAACAGAAGGATGGTTCTGGAAGAAGAGTTGGTAGGAGTAGAAAGAGTCTACCATGCAGGGGTTGAGCGCTTGGACAGTTGTGTCCGCTTGGGTGATTTAGTGGCACTGGTTTTATGGGGGCGACTTAGTCGTTTCCCCCCAGCTGCCAGCCAGCTGAGACTTAGAACTAAGTTGTATGCTAAATCTAAGTGACGTGCGTTGTGGCGCATGTGTGGGCATTAAATGTTTTAATTACGTTAAGTATCCGTGAGCTGAGACATGGAACTTACTCCGGAGAAACTATAACTTCAGGTCGCCTGTCGCCTGTCAATGGCTGTCGGCACTTAAAGAAATTAGTTCGTCCGTCATTGCTTATCCCATTACCACAGCATCTACGCATCCAGAGCTACGAATAATTAATTTAAACAGTGTGTCTGCAAGTTGGTGCGTCAGGAAACACTCAGGAAGAGGACACAGCACTTGTCGCCTGTCGCCAGTAAGGGCAGTCGGACGGTCAGCGAAACTATCCAATTCCCTCATCGCGAGCCCTTTAGCCCCAACTCCCTACGCTTTATTATCTACTAGGTTGTGTGCGCTTAGTATTAGCTGTAATGTGTGTAGGAGCTGCCAGCATACTTGTGTGAAGTGCACTAGCCGCCGTTTCCTCATATGCTCGGCCGGGAGCGTGTGACAGCGATACCAGGAACTATTATTTTCCCATAACTCGCTGTGTGGTTGCCAATATAAATATTGCGACCCCGTCACTTTGTTCGAATCATTGGAAACGACGGCGGGGCGAAAAATGTGCGATTTTAAAATTAAAGGTGGCTCACGGTCCAGAAAGTAGTAAAATAGCTGTCGCATGTTGCTTGGCTCTATTTTTAATAGTGTAGATGTCAGGCGGGGGGAGGTCACTCTTTCCTCTCAGTTAGGTGGCTAACTGATGCATGGAAGTGTCGTTTTGTCTGTATTTGGAGGCGTGTATAGTTTTGCGCAAAAGTGGCCTAATTAATTTCGTTGTTGAGTGTAGTGTAAAGCTCCAAGGCCGCTCGGACAGCCAGGCTTACAACAGAGTTTGTCATCATTCAGGCACATCAAGCCTAGACCTGGCCAGTCGCACTCGGAGGCATATCATCGTGTAAGTTTTCCGATGTGTCACTAGAATTTAAATTTAGGTTTGCAATTCAAAATCCCTTGCCTTCCGAAACGCAGCCGGCACTGGGGGTGAAGCCTTCCAGGCGGGTCGCGCCCTTCAGACATAGGGAGTCAGTCCTGGCAACACAGGCAGTGAACCCGAGGGGGTTGGACATATACCTGCGTGCTTCGCACCATTTTGAATAAGCAAGAAAATGAAAAGTTACATTAATTAATAAATTATGGCTGGGGAAAACAACTAGCAAGGACTAGTGGAGGAGGTGGGGGAAGAAAAGATTTGGTAATTATAAGGAATTTGGGCCTGTGGTCGAGTTGTCGCTGATTTATAATTAGGACCCCGCTGGGTGAAAATAGTTTCGACGCAATTAATTAGAGCCCCGCTGGGCCAAAAGTAGTGTTGACGCAATTTTTAAGAGTCCTTGGCATGTCTATCATTGGCTAGTCCAATGTTGCTTATTTGCACCGCAGGATGTAGACAGGCACATCGGGGTCAGAAAAAACGTCTGATATTTTCACTAAGTTGCCCTGCGTACATGGGATGTGTGGATTCTAGTTTAACCTGGCTTAGGCAAGTCGCGGTTTTTTAAACTGTCGCTGTGCGGATGGGTCATAATTCATAAAAGTATTGGCCATAAAAAGACCCGTTTTGCCGTTTAATAAATTCTTCTACATATTCTACTCGGAGTAGGTGGTGAACTTCTAGTGTGCTGTGTACCAGCCGCAATCTGCAATGTCTCTAAGAAACTTATTTTGGGTTACCTGGATTTTATCGATATGGCATTTTGCTGCATAGCCCCAGATTTCGCAAGCGTATAATAATTGAGTGCGAACTATTTATAAATATAGTTGTAATTTTTTCCTTCTAGGGAATTGGGGGGCCTTAAACATAGAATACAGGCTGCGCAAAGTGCCTTGCGCAAACTGTGTAACCTTTGTGGTGTGAAATTTCCAGGTGAGCCTGGTGTCGAGAGTTAATCCAAAATATCTAGCCGATATAACAAATGGGATGGCTTGATTAAAAATTTTTAATTCGCGATCGGGGGCGGTGTATTTTTTAGTTAAAATTAAAGTAGTGGACTTGGCACCATTTATTTTAATGCGCCAGCGAGTGTACCATTGTTCGAGTGAGGTAAGCTGCCTCTGAACTTTGGTTAAAGCGAACTTAAGGTTCGGGGATTGATACATTATTGCTGTATCGTCTGCATATAATTGAACATGAGCATGTTCCCGCGGGATGTCAGCTGTGTAAACATTATAGAAAAAGGGCGAGAGTGGGGACCTTGCGGCACTCCTGCTGTCAGCTCCCGAGTGGAAGATTTCGCCCCCTCTATTGAGACAAAAAATTTGCGACGCTATAAATAGTGGGCCACCAGATGAATATACGTATCCGGAAAGTAAAATGGAATTAATTTTTAAATTAAACCAGGATTCCAAACTTTATCGAAAGCTTTTTCCGCATCGAGCATTAGTATTATAGGATAGCCGGTCCGGAAACAGGGTTAAGGGTGTGGTGCCGGTGCCGGTGCCGGTGTCCGCCATCTTGGATTGTGACGTCACGGCGGCCATCCTTGATGCTCGTGACCTTGACCTTTGACCTTGACCTTGAATTTGATCCTTAAAAATCGCCAAAATTGGGCAAAATTTGCCCAAAATTCCTTAAAATCCGTCAAAATTTCCATATTTTTGGAAAATAATTCCGCCAAAAATTCTCAAAAAATTCTTCAATTCAAAAATTAGAATTTCGAAAATCCTCAAAAGTCGTTTTGCCCTAGAAAGAACCCAAATTCCTAAAAGTGGCTTAAAACTCCTAAGAGCTAGCCGCTCTAAGCCGCCGAGGTCTTGACCTTAAAAACTAGGATGCCATGGCAGCCATTTTGAATCATGATGTCACTGTTGCAATTTTCGTTACGGACGCCATCTTTAAAATCTTTTTTTATTATCCGATTTTAATAAAAAAAATTAAAAATTATAAAAAAAATATTTAATAAAATTTTAATAAATTTTTTTTAAAAACAAACATTTACGACACGGAGTTTGGAGTCCTCGGTTCGAACCCGACGAGTGCAAAAAAAATTAAAAATGGCGACAGGCTCCTTCCTCATAGTGGCTGCTGGCATACTGACTCCCACCACTTTTTTTCAAAGCATATATATCGTCACCTAGTATGACGTCATGTCCGCCATCTTGTCTTCGATGCTGGAAGCCATCATCATTGTATCGTCGGCTAGAGTGCGCCGCCGCCATGTTAGTTTAATTCGTTTCCGCTAGAGTGCAGTTATCATTTATTATTGCTGTGACACCCGCCATCTTGTCATTTGACCGCCATCTTGGAAATCCGTAATTATTTAGCTAGAAATTCGGGAATAGTTCCAAAATTCATTAAATAAATTGGCTATAAATATACTGATTGATTCGATCGATTCCCGTCCTCGGTTCGATTCCCGGCGAGAGTAAACGGTCGATCCTTCCTCCATGAAAGCTACCTAGACTGATCTACCACCAACAATACCAAGGTTCATATATCGTCAACTGGAATGATGTCATGTCCGACATCTTGTCTTCATCCGCTGGAGACCACCATCTTGTTTTCGTCTGCTAGAGTGTGCCGATACCATGTTAGTATAATTATCTGGTCACCATACTTTTGTCCTCAACTGTTGACATTGAACATTAACCTTGAAATTTGACCTTAACCTTGAAATTTGACCTTGACCTTGAAATTTGACCTTGACCTTGAAATTTGACTTTGACCTTGAAATTTGACCTTGACCTTGAAATTTGACTTTGTCCTTGTGAACCATCATGGATCCGACTTTTTATGTTCAGTACATGCTACCAGGAGCTACCACCTGCTGGAGTACGCCATCTTGTGTGTGTACTTGTATTATAGAGTACATTTACATCTGGATGATTTTATTCTAACCCGCTACAGTGCAGTAATAATTTATTACGGAGGTGCCCCCCGCAATCTTAAAATTCGGTCGCCATCTTGAAATCATGTAATAATGTAGCTAAAAGAGCGGGAAAAATTCCAAAATTCAATGAATAAATCACTCATTAACTTACATATCTATTCGATCCACCCCAGTCCTTGGTTCGATACCCGATCGATGCAATAATGTTTAATTTTATGTAAAAAATAATAATTTCAATAAACCATGTTCAACATTCTTAAAGAGACTTTAAATCCTCTACTACCATCATCCTATCAGACATCAAGACCACCATATTGGAAATTCGTAATTTTAATGCTAGAGATGCGGGAAAAAGTTCAAAATTCATTAAATAAATTTGTAATCTATATACGGATTGATTAGTTCGACTAAGATCCTTGGTTCGATCCCTGGCCGATACAAAACAACTTTAATTTTAAGAAAGTACCAGAAAAGGGTAAGGTTCAGGAAATAAAACACCACAAAGTCTTTTACAAACATAATATTTATTACACAATTTCTATCCTACTACAGAATCACTTGCGAAAGCCAGCAATCTTATAAACATTTAGCCCTGCATAGACGTGCAACGACTACTTCTTAGCTCCAAATGGCTCCAAATGGCTCCAAATGGCTCCAAATGGCCTCCAAATGCTCCAAACGGCCTCCAAATGGCTCCAACAGCTCCAACAGTCTCCAAATGCTTGACAGCTCCAAATGTCGCCAGCAGCTCCAAATGCTCCAAATGCTTCAAAAGGCTCAAAATGCTCCAAACGGCCTCCAAATGGCTCCCAAAAAGGCTCCAAATGCTCCAACAGCCTCCAAATGCTCCAAAAGGCTCCAAATGCTTCAAAAGGCTCCAATTGCTCCAACAGCTCCATCTTAAATTGGTTCCAACTGATTCCAATTACTTTTCTTATCGAACTTGGCATGATTACTAACATGTCTTTATTAGTATACATTTTGACTGGCAGTGGTAATGTATTTTGCACCTTTAAGTTATAAGTTTTATTTAGAAATCAGATTTCGATAAATGGTAGATACCATTTGGAAAGAAAATATATTAATTTATCTTCAAGTTTATACACATACATTTAATATAAGCCATTATTGTATGTAGCTAGCTTCCTTCAAATCTTTGAGTATGAAGGATATTTTTCGTTAATGTTCGAATAGTTTCCTGCACAAAACGATCCATGTAGTAGTCGTAGCCTGTCAACCAATATGTTAGGATCTTCCCATGAGGTATAATAAACCTCAGCCGCAGAGCGACCACCAGCGACACCCTTCCCGTATAAAGGCCATCTCGCCACTGACGAACTGGAACTAAGCTCCTGACCTCCCTACATAGTAACGGTCACCCACATAGGCATCTTTCGGGCCTGTGACAGTTTTTTAACGTGCACCAATCGCCTTAACGTTCTTTGACTGCTAATGTTCTACTGATTGTGTTATTTAAAATCTCGTCATAAAAATTCAATTTTGTAATAAATGTGCGCAAACATTGAATACCTTAATGGTAAAGATTAGTGTCACTTTGGATAATTTTCGATAAAATCATTGTTAGTACATTAAATTTCTTTCATCGTATATTGTTATCCTTTTAAGACTCAAAGGTAATCAGAGTCAGTAGATTTTGCATTTTAAGTTTTTCACACGGCGCCCAAAATATTTAACCAGTTTATATGTTTTAACCGAGTAAAACTACCTTTAAAATACTTGGGTTAATTTTCTGAGTGAGTGTTGGTCCTCGAGTGTTTAGTCCGAGAGGCTACATAAGCATATATGCCCATAGGTTACCAACCCTTACACTAATCCGGCTGGGCTGCTCCTCAGCACATCCGCTCCCTTCTGCTGCGGGCAGGCGACTCGCGCAGTAGCCGTGGTGATGTTGCGGGAGGGAGGGAGTGGCCGCCGCGCTCCGCCTCCAACCAGGCCTCGTGACCTGGGTGGCAAGAGGGGAGGGCGTTCGCTTCTCCCTCCTTGGCATGCTTTGTCATGGTAACCGCCTGACCTTGTTGGTGCGCGTGGTGCAGGGGAGGGGGACAGCGGGACTCCGCCCACGGTGGTCACATGGTCGTCCTGCAGGAGGGGAGGGGCCCTCCCAGTGCGCTCCGCTACAAGGGTCTCCATAGCAAATGCCCGTACTCCTTCACCAGGGGAAAGTAGAGAGAGCTGACCTCCTCGCGCGGAGCGGAGGAGGGGATGGCGGCCATCGCTGTGCGCCGGAGACTGCTCGACCTCCTGCGTGTCTCACCGGCGCCGCGCTCGCCGTCCCACGCATGTGACCTTGTTGTGCTGTTGCTGCCTGCCCTCCTGCCTCTACCTACGTCTTGTTTGGTGGTGATTTGCGTTATTGCAGTGACTTTTGTACCAGCACCTGGTACACAGGGCAGTATTTTTTTTAGTTGGCCGGGTGGAGACCCCCGCAGATCGCACAGGTTGCCTGCTCTGTGCGTGGTTTCGTGCACTCTGTCGTCATGTCTTGTATGGCGCATTTTAGACACTTTGGCGGGTTGTTGGAACCATTCTTAGTGTGCTGCCACAACTGACATCTATGGCATTGCGGGAAATCAGGTGACGATGGCTTGTACTGCTCAATTACGCACCTCAAGTGGCCCAACCTGTGCCTGGTGAACAACTCCTCCACTCGGTACCCTTGTGGTAATCTAGCCTTAAACAATGGTAACCTGACTTTCTTGTTTTGTCCTGAATTTAGGTTCTCCCTTCACTTTGTGAATTGTTGCCAGTGGTCTGCCGGTAAGTCGTCACTCTGCAGTGCCTCCAGCAGCTCTTGCGGAGTGACGCACGTTGGCATGTGACGAATGACAATAAACACTGGCTTGCTATAGACTGCCGGGTGCCTTACTGATGGGATGTCTGTTTTACGCAGCTCCGAGCTCATTGTGGCGTGGTCCTCGCGTGTCTCCGTTCGCATGTGTATTTTGTTTCCTTTTGTCAGCGCTAACGAATGTCCTGCTTTGCAGTGGTCCTTGAATAGTCGGTTTGCTTGTTAATAGCAATTCCCGTCTTGTATTTCTAAGATGTACCTTTCGGTGCGTTTGTTCTGGCGGTCACATGTCTGCTGCGGTTGTGTTGTCGTTGTCGTGGATGTGTACTTGACATCGCCTGAAGGGCTGTGCTCCA
Source organism: Bacillus rossius redtenbacheri (assembly GCF_032445375.1). Taxonomy (NCBI): domain Eukaryota; kingdom Metazoa; phylum Arthropoda; class Insecta; order Phasmatodea; family Bacillidae; genus Bacillus; species Bacillus rossius. The sequence continues at coordinate 13,198,087 of NC_086337.1, forward strand.
CAGTCGACCTAAGTTGCTTATTTCTTTGTCTAATCTTACATTTTGGCTCTTTGAAACCATCCAAGCCTGATGCTTGGTCGGGGGCCTGGTCGCTCGTCAGTCGCAGTGTTGATTGTCCTGTTGGTGTCGGTGTCTGCTGAGATGCACCACCGGAGCCACCTTGCGGCGAGTCAGGGGTGCCCGGGAATGAGAGGGGGCGCGAGCGGCCCATGCTTACGTCCCTCTGGTTGGTGAGGCCGGAAGCTGGGGTGACACAGTGGTTGCTGTCCTGATTGCCGGGTGCTCCGGGCAGCGCGTCCTGTGCTGTCACATCATCCCTGGTTGTGTTGGTTTTGTCATTGGTCGTTGTGAACAGGCCTGAGAGGTCTCGCATGTCTGCCGTGTCGATCTGATTTGTCTTTGAGTCTTGCGAGACGCTACACACGTCCACGTCTTCGCTGTCTGAGCTACCTGAGGAGCTGCGTGGTGAATTACATGCCCTGAGTGGCGTGGTGGTGTTATGGGACTGCTTACCCTTGATGGCATTACTACCGCTAGCACTCGGCAGCGGGCATGACACGAGTGTTTTGATTTGCGCCCCATGTTGTTGGCTGCTGGTCATGCTACTCCCTGTGCCACGGCCAGGAGTATGCGGGGGTGGGGGAGAATGCGCACTCAGCCACACACTCGTTTACACATACTCCCACACTCAACACCACCCTCGCACTCCCTCTCTCTCACGCACACACTCTCAACACCAACCCTCACACTCACGCTAACACACACACGTTACAATAACCCACCTTCTCACACACACACGTTACAATAACCCACCTTCTCACACACACACGTATCAATTACCCACTCTCTCACACACACTTATCAATTACCCACTCTCTCACACACTTATCAATTACACACTCTCTCACACTCGCACACTCACGCACACTCTGGGATTGACAGTGATACACTACCCACCACATGGTGTCAATGATCGTTCACGATACCGTACGTTGTATCCCGCGGTGCCCCGGGGAATTAACCCGGGGTGATGGGGAGGCAGACTCAACCTATCATAACCAATCCGCTTTAACTCCATTGTGCACAGCCAATGGGGAGTCAGCTTCTCTGCCATTGGCTGAGCAAGATATAGTCCATTCTCTGATAAATAACCTTATTTTTCCAGCTCATGCCGCCAGTCTGCTCCGGGCAGAGGTGTAGGGAAGACAGCTTCCCTAAAGCATAGCCTCTCCTGTCACCAGGTGTTGGTCAGCCACTGCTGTTTTTGGGAGTTAGGCGACCTGAGGGTCGGATAGCCCGCGAGCCGCGACAGAGATGGCGATGATCGTTAACACAAACCAGGCCAGCGCGGCCATGGAAACACAAACCACGAACTCCAAACGACCTCGCGATCAGAATACCGAACACCAGCAGGCAGGGGTGGGGAAAAAAGCTTCGCGCAGCAGGTCAACAGGACACCAAAGCAGGCGATCGAAAGAACTGGCAAATAGCGAAATCGCGCACTCAACCAGACACGATCCAACACCCACACAGACGGCAGAACTTTATGGAATACCTGCACATGACACCATTTACCATCGTAGTTTGCGGACCAGAGTACAGCCTATATCTTGTAGGTCGTGTTTTGATTGCTGTTTATCGTGTTCGGTGGTGTTTTGTGCTTTCAAGTGATGTTTTTCGACATCTACGACCATCGCAGGCATCTGCACAAGTGTTTGTGAGTCGGGGCTTTGCCTAATTTCGTTTTAAATTGTGTTTCTAATTATGTTTTGTGATTAAAACATTCTGCTTGGCGAATGATACATCGATCGCGAGTGTAGGCATATCGATTATTTTGCCCTCTGCCTACACCTGCAACCAAGATGGCCGACTCGAATGCTTTTACATTTCCTTTGGGGCAGCCACCACTCTCGCCCCTTCCACATCGCGCCCAGCATGCACCAAAATTCTGGGCGACTCCTTGCCCGAATTCTGCATATGTTTCATCGTGTTCAGATTGTGATGACTCTTCGCCTGCTTGTGGTCACCTTGAGCGGAAGCCTTCCGAGATCACTAAGGATGCTGCCAAGGCGAGCATGTCATGCAACTGGTTTGCGTGTCTGCGTCAGGATGACGACGGTGGTAGCACGCCTTCTTCTCGCGCCATTGCCCGGGCCGACATGCACAAATACCGTCGTACGAAGCAGGACACCAATTTGGCGCCGTAGCGCCATGCTGTCTCCACTGTTGACACCACGATTGATGCTGTGGCTCGGGGCTGCTCTCCTGCTGCCTCCACTTCGCGGGTGCCGTCCTGGCCTGAAACCTTACATCGGATCGACTCCAACTGCCCTGACTCGAGCCCCTGGTGCCGGGGCTCGCTCCCCAGCATCCATTTGCTCAACCATGTTGAGGAGATCTGGTGCGGCCTCGCTGCAGGTGGGCCCTTGCTTGGCTCCTCTGTCAATGTGCCACTTTCTAGCTGCTCGGGGACATCTACTGGTAATGCAGGCGCAGCCACTGCATCAGTGAAGGCGCCCACAAGCTCCCTGTCCCGGGGACCCAGCCAGTCTTACATGGCAAACCCTGGCGTTCCCAGTCAAGTCATAAATGCCCCCCGTCTTCATCCCGAGGCTGCCTCTCGCCCTGCGAATCATCCCGGAGGCAGCGGACCACCTTGTCCTGCCAGCCCAGCGGGATTTCTCTTCGGTGGAGGCGGGCCCACTGTGATCGCTCACAAGCCTCGATTGGCACAGGGTGGTGATCCTGCTCCGTGGCGCATTTCACCCATCGTGCACCAAACTGAATGTTGATGCCATTCGCGGCAATCGGGCGCTGCGGCTGCAGCTGCTGGGCAACTTCATTGTTGATTATCTTTGGGGTTACCCCCGTTATCATCCCACTAGCCTGCACAACAGGGAGGCACTTCTCACGTATTTCCATGACCATGGCATTCCGTGCCACACATTTACAGTACGCAAGAAGTCTTCACCAAAGATTGTCGTGGTGAGTCTCCCCTCTGAGACTTCGTAGGACTCGGTCCAGGAAGAGCCGCGTGCTGTTGGGGTGCACCCCGAGTCTCTCTAGACACTCACGTTGGAGCGCGAGCTTCCCCGGGGGATTCATTCGCTTTCTGGTGGTTCTCTCTGATGCTGCGCAGGTCGCCAAGGCTCGGGCAGTCCAGCATCTGGAAGGCCTTGCCATCTAATGAGAAGAGTTTCGGGGCACGGTACGGCCTTTCCAGTGTCATCAATGACAGCGGTGGGGACACAACGCGGCGGAATGCGGCAATCCATTTTTCTGACTCCGCTGCACCCAGCAACATGTCCGTGGGTCCTGTCCGAAGCTGCCCGATGTGGCCCCGCTGTGCGTGAACTGTTTGGGGCCTCACCCAGCGAATGCTTGGACCTGCCCATCATATGTGCAGTTCATCGAAGCACAGCTGCATCGCCAGGGACCGCAGCCTCGTCCGCCGGGCCAGGACGCCACTGCGGCATCTCTTCGGCAGCCCCGTGCTCAGCTTGCGCCCCAGCACCGGCCGCATGAGGACGTATTTTCTCCACTTCATCCATACTCTCTTCCCTCATCTCAGGCTGCTGTTTCCTATGTGGGGCTGGTTGCCAGCCAACCTCTGGCGCATTCCCTGTATCCGCCTTTGTCCCTGGTTCCCCCAACGCTCCCGCCATCCTCTCTCTTTTTCCCTGTGCCTGGTCCACCTCCTGCTGACACTTCACCCATTTTGTTGAGCGCCGCTCCTCCTGCTCCTACCATTGTTGCGGGTGTTTCGCCTTCTCTCGCTCCTACCAGCCTGGTGCGGCCGGCGTGTCCCCCGGTGTCGCGGGTGTCTTTGGACTCGCTGGCTGAAGGGGGCTCGCGGGCGGTGTTGCTGCCCTGTGCTTCCTCCCTTGCTGCAGCTCCTGCTCCTGCTCCTGCTCCCTTGCCAGACCATTCGACGGCCCCCTGTGTGGCCCCTCCCTTACCCTCTTCGCCTGTGCCTCCCATTCCTTCCTCCCATCCTTCTTGCCCTCCCGCGGCCCTCCCCCTCACTTCCTGCCCCTTCGCACTGCCCCACAGCACGTGTCCCCACTTCTGTTTCTTCTCTGCCACCAGCCGTGCGCCCTCCACCCGTGTTCCTTGCCTCAGCTCCCTTTGCGGTCTTCTTCTAGACTTTCAAATGGCTCGCCCGTCTGAATCTCCTCTGTGGCTGCAGTTCTTCGCTGATGCCATCTTCCGCATCTCCCAGGCCCCAACCCCTCTCCTCCAGGCCGATATCTATTTTTAGTCTATTTTCCACTTTCTCCGGACTGTGCTCCCGGCAGCTTAAGATTGTCATCTGGAATGCCCGGGGCTTTTGATTGAAGCTGGGGGACTTCTGACACTTCCTGTGCACCGAACGACCTGCCCTTGTTCTCAGAAACGTGGCTCAAGCCGATCTCCCCTTCACCGTGCCTGGGTACATCATCTACCGCTGGGACCGGGACACCCATGGGGGTCGTGTCGCTCTCCTCATCCAGTCTACCATCCCACCATCAGCGTGCGCAGCCCCCCCCCCCCCCCCCTTTGTAAAACCATGGCGGTGGTAGCGCATCTCCATCTGGCCCCTCACATCCTCTCACTGTGTGCTCTGTCTACCTCCCTGAGCATGGTCCCTTCCAGATCAACGAATTGCGCGCGCTCTTCCATCTGGATGCGTGCTTGATCATGGGCGGGGATTTCGATTGCCGACATTGCACGTGAGGCTGTGTGTCCACGAGCAATCGGGGCACTCAGCTTCAGCGCATCATTTCAGGGTTCCCCCTGTCTCGCCCTTCATGCCCCCCCTCTTCATTCACTTTTATTCAGTTTCACGTCCGGCAGCAGCCGAGTGTCCTCGACCTCCTCCATTCTGTTGGACAGGTGGCTGTGTCGGGGCTCACGGCCCAGGCCGAGCTCACTTCTGATCACACCCCTGTTGTCGGTTTCGTTCGTACCGATTCTCTCCCCCTCCATGGACCCCGCCTTTGGTTTTACTTCTGTCGTGCAGATTGGGGTGCCTACCAGTCTCATCTGGACAGACACCTCGATCTGCACTTCCATATCGCTTCCGCGCGGCAGCTCGACGAGCACGTGCAGGTTTTCAGTGATGCGGTGCTCGCGGCTGAGGGCGCCGCATTCCTCTCCGCTCCACTGTCACTCGTAGCACTCCCTTTCCTCCCTATCATTGACACTTTATCGCGACCCTCAATGCTGCACGGTGGCGGTGGCAGTCGTCTCGCGCCATTGCTTGTTGGCTTGACTATGTGCACCTTCGGGCGCGGTGCCGGGCGCTCACTGGGGAGTGGCTTGCGGCGGAGCGGGTCCGCAAGGTGTCTTCCCTCTCCTCCCAGTCGGGGTCCATATTTCGGTACATGCGGAACCTTCGTGCCACTACGTCCATCAACCCGCCCCTGAGTGGGGGGCTGCAGGGCCTTTGCGAGTCACCTGCCCAGAAGGCGGAGCTGCTGGCGGATTCATTTAAATCTTCTTTCACTCCTCATATTCCCCCTGGGGTGGTCACTCTCCTTCCCACTCATTACACCCCTTCTCCTCCGTCGCACCCGGTGACATCTGTTTGTCCATCCGGGGGAAATTCATTCCATCATCATGCACTTCAAAGTCACTACAGTTCCTGGGCCCGATGCCATTCATTCACGGCTCGTCTTCTCCCTGTCCCGTAATGCGACCATGTACCTCACGAAGCTTGTTAACGGCATTCTCCTCATGGGCCATTTCCCTACCTCGTGGCGGCTGCGATCGTCGTCCCTATTCCGAAACCACGTGCCGATTCTCATCTTCCTTCGGGCTACCGGCCAATCAGTCTGTCTGTCCTTTCGAAAGTGGCCGAGTGAGTCCTCCGCCGGCTGGAGCATCATCTCACCCCTCGCTGTCCCCTTACGTCATTTCAATTCGGGTTTCGGCGCGGGCTGTCGGCTCAGCACGCCGTGGCGCGCGTCGTGGACCAGATCACTGCCGGTTTCACCTCTTTTCAATAATCTGGTATCATCCTCCTCGATCTTTCGAAGGCCTTCGATACTGTCAACCATCACGCGATCCTCATCAAGTTGGCATATCAGGGGTTCCCTCCTGCCCTCATTCACATTATTTACTATTTTCTTTCACATCGTTCATTTGGTTTCCATATCTCTAATGTCATCTCGCAGTCCCGAGACATTCCTGTCGGTGTCCCTCAGGGTGCTATTCTGTCGCCCCTCTTGTTCTCCCTCTTCACCTCTGACATCCCTACTCCTCCCTATTGTTCCCTCAACCTGTATGCTGATGACACCGCCATTGTCACATGTTCCTGTCGGGTCACGGACGTCCCTGTCCGCCTTGTGGCGGCAGTGGCATCCATCATTGCATACTATCATTCTTGGGGGATCCTGGCGAATGCTGGCAAATCGCAGGCGGCACTTTTCACCCGCCGCTTCCCCCGACCTCCCTCCCCTGTTGTGTCCCATAGTGTTCCAATTCCCTGGTGTCCGGTGGTGACCTACCTGGGTGTCCGTCTCGATTCCGGCCTGCAGTGGGGGGGCTCACCTCACCGAGTATATTGCCTCGGCCAGGCATGCCCTCCACATGTTGGTCCCTCTCCTCCACCTGGTGTGTCCTCTCCCTGTTCCTGTCTGTGTTAACTTGCTATCTCTACATCCTCTCGATCCTCCTTTTTGTGCTCTCCAATCTGGGCGCACGCCTTTCCAACCACCTTCCGTTTTCTTCATGTGTTGTTTCATTCCTTCCTCCGTTTGCTGCTGTAGAAGCCTCGCTGGACTCCCATTTCTGATCTCGCCGAAACTTCCCTTCCGCCCATCCTCCGTCTATTCTGTTCCCGGGCGGACTGGTTCTTTTCCTCTCTCCACCTTTATCCCGTCGTCTCTGCCATTGCGCAGTATTACTGGTCCCCTTCCTACCCTCACCGCTGCCTCCTTGACTACCGTGCCCACCATCTTCCTTAGTTCTGTATGATTCCTTGTTTCCCATGTCCTTCCCTCTGCCTCCGTCTGTGTCGCAACTCTTCCTGCCTAGGATGTACGGGCTGCACTTCCTGCGCCCTCGCCTTGCCGGGTGCCGGCTTGTCGCGCCTCCCTTTCTGCCCCAGCCCTATCTGCGTCCGCGTCTTGTGCTGGCTGCCTCTGTCGTTGCATGCCCAATGTGCTCTTCCTGTGGGCGCTTGTGATTCCCCACCCTCTTTCCTCGGGCATGTGCTTTAGTGTGTGCTTTTGTTGTGTGTTCTTTGTTTTTTATTGTATTTCTAATTAATTGTAAATAAATTCGCTTTATTTGGGGGTTTTTTACTATATTTTTCCCCCAGTGTTTATGTCTCTGTATTGTGTGTTTTTTGCTTGTGTATTTTTCCTGTTTTTGATTCTGATTTTTCATTTGGCAGGAAGAGACTTTATAGTTTGGTATTGCTGTTTGTTGGTACTACGCAAGGTTTGTGTTGCTTCTTTTCATTGTTCTTTATTCTTATTATTACTGTTATTATTGTATCGTATATTTTCTAGGCCACGGCCTCTGTAATCTATCCTTATTTAATAAAGTATTTTTGCAAACCAAAAAAAAACCAAAGCAGGTGACCGAAATGAACTGGCAAACAGCGAAGACGTGCACTCAACCAGACACGATCCAACACCCACACAGACGGCAGGACTTTATGGAATACCTGCACATGACACCATTTACAGCCATCTGGCAAATCAAACAACAAACGATGCAGTACCGGCGAGAACACAGACACAGGCAACCCAAAACAGGTACAGAAGTGTGCCTATCACGGTTCGAGATACCACAAAGCTGAAAAAGATTGCGGAACACCTTACCTTAAACAGTAAAATTCACAAACACCATCACTCGGCGAAGGGAACTGCGTCTCAGCATTGAGTCCAGAGAGGGCTACACCGCAGCACTAACATTTCTCAAGGCACAAAACATCCCACACCACACGTTCGCGCATCCGGAAGAGCGGAACATGAAGGTTGTGATAAAGGTCCTTTACCCAGAGGTCACGGAGAAAGAACTGGCCATGGAACTCACACAACTGGGTTCACAGTCATTGACATAAGAAACTTTCTGGTCACACAAAATGATGCAACAGGGACGCCCACACAGACTCGTTCAGGGACTTTTTGCGTGACCATTGCAGCCACGGAAAAAAAACATCATGGAAGTCAGGACTAAGTACTACACACGAGACATATTCAAAAATACCAAGCCCGAATAAAAGATATTTCCCAGTGCAAACGCTGTGGCGAATTTGACCACACCCAAAAGCACTGCACTAAACCACCACGATGCGTACGTTGCGGGGCAAACCACACAGGGGGGACTGACAGAAAGACCAGGACGCAGACAAGTTCTGTTTCAGTTGTAATGTGCGGGGACACACTGCAGCCTGGAAGCAGTGCCCAGTGTTCCTCAAACTTGTAGCAAAGAGAACACAGCGCAAAGCCGGTCAGCCACAGCACCAGACACAACAACAACAGGCGCCAGACACGCGCAGCCAGGCGGAGTTCCCCCCCATCCTCCCCCCTCGGGCACAACCGCGCGCACCTGTGGTAAACAAGTCACAGTAGCGGCAACAAACACGGGAAGAACTGGAACACACCAGAAAAGCCTTCGATGCAGCTAAAACAGGCCCATCCAGCGCAAACAAGCGCACACACACACCAGCACTAAACAAGCTAGAAGGCAACACTCTGGGAGGGCTGTTTGAACTAGCAGACATACTTAAACTCTGAACTTCTCACAGCTTTTCGCATCTCTCTCACCACACTTCGCCGCCATCCGAGCCGAGACTAATGTACAAAACAGACAGATTATCCTACTGAACGCACTCTGCGGCCTCGATAGACCTTAATACGGCGCAAAACCCGGGGAAGTCTTTACAGGTCCTAATATTTAATGCCAGAAGCCTCCAAATAAGCTATACGAGTTATAACAGGTTCTTTTTGTATACGGAATCGATGTCGCTTTCATATCCGAAAATAATCTAGAACCACACATGAGAGCATACATATGTGGCTATACAATATACAGGACAGACCGCCCCACCGCCGGTGGCGGTAGTCATACTAATAAAACATGGAATACAACACCACCCAGTAACCGGATTAATGCACATTTAGGCCACCAGCATAAATATCCGCAACAATAACACACATGTATGCATGTCAGCCGTATACAAGCCGCCGAATGCTCCGCTTCTGCAACAAGACTTAAATAAACTAATTGAAGTGGAAGAGCACCTTTGAATAGCCGGGGATTTAAACAGTTAACACACCGATTGGGGCTGTACTCAAAAAAATGCAAATCGGAACATACTCCACAACCAAGCAGCAACAGTAAGCTACATAGTCTGTGCACCGGACACCCCGACTTATCATCCTCCCCATTGCGGAAATCCGGATATATTTGATATAGCCCTCACAAATATACCACACACTCAAGTAAACATGGAAACACTGGACGAATTCAACTCAGACCACCTTCCAGTGCTAACACAGCTAACATTCAATGCCACTCACAGCATACAAATATTAAAAAATAACCTGAAAGTAACAGACTGGGACAGCTTTATAGATGAATTAATAAATACACTAAACCAGCCCCCCGAAATAAACACTCCAGACGACATAAACCAGGGTGTCTACAAACTCTGAGGAAATTATTTTAGTGACCTTTTGGGGACCTTCTAGAGACCCTTTAGCAAAATATTTTGTGTAACATTTTGGGTTTAAAATTCATCAACAATACATTTTACTTACGATGTATATATTTATATATAAACTTATAAGTAAAACATTTTTAGTATTTATGCATAAATTTATGGGTTAAATAAAATTTTTTTCGCAGTCCATCCAATATTTAATAAATAAAATTTTAATAACTTGTGTAATTACATGAGAGAAGTGTTTTAAGCCTGTTTTTTTAAAGCCTGTATTCCCTCTTGAAAAATTTTCACCTCTTCCTTATGTTGTTCCAGTATTCTAAATTTGGTGGCTTGGAGCTCTTTAATTTCTGATAAGGCTCTCTTCTTTGCTTTTGCAGCTTCGTCTTTCTTTAAGCTCTTCTCTCTCAAAGCTTCTTGTCTCTTCGCAGATGCAGTTCTCATAGAAAGAATCATGTTTTTGGTCACAGCAATGTTCTTAACACCTCCTGCCGAATGTATGGCATCACAAACGCATCTCTGTGCTATAAGTGAGGCTTCTGTTAGGTTTGCAACCAGACACTCTCTATTTATAGAAAAACCTCTCTCCACTGCAGCATTGCTGTGAAACATTACAAGAAATTTCTGGAAAAATTTTAACATGTTTGTGTTGTCAATTTTAGTCAAACAAATCATATTGACAAAAAAAGCATCCAATTTTTTAGACTTCCAGTCAAATTTATTGACAGCTTCTTTTACAGCATCATTTTCACATAACAGTAGGTAATCTCGCTTTACGCAGTCAGCTACGTGTGGTGCCATGTGTCTACTTGATACGAATACCTCCAAAGCAGTGGTGATAAGACTGTTTCTTAACACACTACTTTTCATGATGTCAGGAGATAAACAAGATGCTCCTTTTACAGCTTTACTTCTAAGAGGACACTTTGCAGCCAGCTTTGAAAAGAGATGTTGAAAGTAACATTTGCCTTCATTTCTGAAAGTTAGTACTTCTGCCTCTTTTATGTCTTTGCATGCAGCTTTTGCACCAAACCCTATGTCTAGGTTGCTAAGGGATTTTAGTAAAATTGCATCATATGCATTTACATTCATCAGTTGAGTACCTGACGTTATACCTTCTACCACAGACTTCTTCGAAAATCTGGTACCAATACCCATCAAAATACAAAGAGTATATTGATACAGCAACGGGAACAGTGGATCATTTGACTGGAATTTAATCAGAAAAGGCTCTAACTGCAATGAAACAAACAAAAGAAACTCTAGTTTTGCTAGAAGCAACTTGTCTGCCATGGCTTCTTTCACTTTTGTGAAGTTTTGTGAACTAGGTGGATTTTTTTCTGTCAAGCTTACATACTTCAAAAGAGATGGAAACATTTCAATAGCTCTTTTTAGAACTCTTGAATTTTCCACCCACCTAATATGACAGAATTTCAGTGGGAAAACTTCAGAAGCTGTTTTCTGAATATAGTCTGCTCGTCTAGATGGGAAGTCTTTGAAGAGATAAAATAACGCCCTCAAAAACTCATGAACATGCCAGCCAACCACATTGTGTGCTGTCTTGTATGCACCTTGAACTATATGCAATGAGCATGTTCCAGTGTCAAATATTTTGCCTTCATTTTCGTCCAGTATTTTGTTATGGAAATATCGGAAATCACGTAAAAACTTCAAATTTACATTGGGACCATCTGCAGATATTTGCATAATGTGATTCACTGGCAGGCCTAAATTTGACATAGTAGTCGTCAAAGCATCGACTAAATGTTTAGCAGTTGCTTGTTTCAAAAATGCCGAAGTGAGATACTTTGTGGCAACTGAGCTTGAGTCATCATTCCAGTACCGAACAACTATATCCATCTGACCCTTTTGGCTGACCTTGTTTAGGCTTTCATCAAAAGAAAGAGTAAAGAATGGCACAGACTTGACTTCTTCAATCAATTCATTTTCTAAAGTATGGCCCAAGACCATATGTCACGCTATACGAGACCTTGTCTTTCTGCATCTGAAATTTCTGAGCAATGGCACTGTCCGGAAACATATGCGGAAATAAATCTGAACTGGAACCTGAACTGCGTGATGAAGTATTTGTAACTGCTTTATTCAATGCCCAAATTATTTCTGCCCTCAATACATTTTTTTTTAGAACAAATCCGCTTATATTTGATGTACTAGCAATAACAAAGATCTCTAAATTTATACTAAAAGGACTAAACAGAAAGAAAACAACCATTGCAATATTTCTGGATATTGAAAAGGCTTTTGATAAGGTGCATCACACGTTTTTAATACAAAAACTAATACAGGCAGCCATACCAGAGGCATACTGGAAATTAATCAAAGATTACTTAACGAACAGAACATTTCAAGTAAATTTAAACGGAAGCAAATCAACCATAAGAAAAATAAAGGCTGGGGTACCACAAGGAGGAGCCCTTTCACCTCTTCTGTATGCGTTCTACACCAGAGACATTCCGAAAGGCGAAGCCACAAACATGACAATCTACGCAGATGATACCGTCATATATGCCAAAGATAGGAACAGAAGATTTGCAAAAATGTTAGTACAAAGCCACATACAAAAGCTCGAAAAATACTAGCAGCAGTGGGCTATTAAAATAAACCCCACAAAAAGTGCGATACTTGAATGCACAAAGAAACGAAAACCTGACAAACATGAAATCACCTTATACAAAAAAACAGTACCTACAGTCAAAGAGATCAAATACTTAGGAGTATACATAGACTCAAAATTAACATGGAGACAGCACCTGAAAAAGACAGCACAAGCAGCAACAGGAAAAATGCTGAAATTATACTCTTTGCTAAAATCAAGCAACATAAAAATGAAAACGAAATTACTACTCTACTCATCAGTAATACGAACAGCCATGTTGTATGGAAATGAAATTTGGGGAAAGGCAGCAAAAATGCACATACATCAGCTACAGGTAGCCCAAAACAAATGCCTCCGAATCATGTTGCAGAGTGAAAGAGGAACAAGCAATGAAGAAATACACAACAAAACAAATATGAAAACAATAAAACAAAAAATTGAAGAAATCAGAGAAAAATTCTACCAAAAAATTAAAGGACACAAGAACCCTGCTGTACGCAAATTAGGGGTGTACAGCAACAAAGATAAGAAAAGGTTAATATAAATAATAGCACGCAACACAAAACAAGGACGACCTGGGGGGGAGAACCTAAGTAGGGGACTGCCTGACAGGGCCAGTGCCGGTGGTGAGTAACACCCTCGAGCGCCACGCTAGCCGGATGGGTCTGTCAGGAACCCTGAAAACGGGGAACAGCCTCTAGGTCAACAGGGGCAATATACAATTAGGAAACAATTAACAAACTGTCAATTCAAACTAGTAGGGCTCAACTTTTAAGAATAATAAAAACATTAATGAGTAAAATTGTAACAAGAAGCAATCCCCAGTATTATAGGCTATAATTATTGTAGAAGTGTAATGTAACTGTATAATTATTATATTACAATGACGCTGCTATAGAGTCAAGCAGGGAAGCCCCAGCTAGGCGAAATATTACCTAGGTGGGGGTAGGCATAGAAATAAATGTATTATGTAATTATGTAATGTATTAGAATAGACACAGGGACGACCGACTTACCAAAGCGGTAAAAAGCACATTGGCAAAAATAAAATAAAATAAAAAGAAAATAAAAAGAAAATAAAAAGAAAATAAAATAAATAAAATAAAAATAAATAATATTAATTAGGTATTAGGAATGCATAGTTGGGACAAATGGTGGACTGTCACACTAACTGACCACCATTCATGGAGGGGGTTGGTGGGCAGAAAACCACAATAATAATAATAAGCAAGGCATAAGCCACAAACAATAGGTAACAAATCTATCCCACAGGCAGGAGGTAAAGGTCCAGTGCACTAGGTACTCCAAATAAAATTGCACGAGTCTCTGGGCGGCACTCTACACGAGAGCTGGCACAGGACTCAAGCAAACAAGTAAAAAAAAAAAAAAAAAACTGCACTTAACGGTTTTTGACTCTAGCAGCAGCAGCGATAGGAGCAGGAGCAGCAGCAGCAATCGAGGAATTAGCATGGTGCAGAAGAAAGTTCTTGTACAAACAAGAGGCAGGCTACCATGGGACCTGGAAAGGGGGGGGGGGCTCCTCGGTGGCACGCTCGCCTCCCTCGCGCACAAGAGTTGGGGAGGGGAGTGAGAAACTCCCGCGCGCTGGAGAGGGAGGAAAGCCCTGATTGGCCGAGCCTCTCGGCCAATGGGGTGCAACCACCCACCTATAAAGAGAAGCAGCACAGCAATCAAGCAGCAGTCACCTCCGCCTCGAAAGAGGGTGCAGATGCTCTTGTCATGAAAGGTTATAAGTTAAGCAAAAACTGCAGCAGCCAAATCTCCAAGACTACAAGCAAGAAGGAAGAAACGAAGAACGCAAGCAGTGGAAACAAGATCTACAGAAGCCAGAACAGCGACCAGACCAGCAACCAGACCAGCAACCAGAACTTCCAGATCTTCCAGACTTCAGCATCAGCAAATCAGCCCCCAGGCAACCTAACGGTGACAACAAAGGGGGCTGAAAATCACCCTGTTGGTATGCTGTCGGAGTCAGACCCCCAAGGCCTAGCCCCATGTGGGTCAGTGGCAGCTGCCAACCAGGTACACAAAGAAGGTCGTGTTCGTCCAGCCAAAAGTCAGGCTGAGGCGGGCCCAACTCCAAGAGATTCACCCTTTGAGGGCTTAGCCCCTGTGAACTACAAGGGTCCCTGGAGTGGCTCAGGCACACTGCACAAAGGAGAAAGATCGCAAGTTACATTCAAATACCACACACACAAAGAATCACACTCAATAAACAAAATCAGAAATTCAAAAACACACAGCAAAAAATCCCTAACAAACGGACAGCAGGAAACACTCGAGAATAATGAAAAACAAAAACGAAAAGCAAGCCCTTCAAATGAGAACATAAACAAAAAAATAAATAACCAACCCACACCAACAAAAACAGAAAGGGAAGCGATAAATAATGAAAAAGCTAGTGTACAGGAAAAACGACCTCCACCAATTCTAATAACATCACTAGAACAATTTAGGAAAATTGCAAAAACAATCGCAGAAAACACAACTGAGAAAACCAAACTCATATTCACTAAAGTGGGAGGAAAAATAGCATGTCAAAACACAAGCTCGCACGAAAAATGCATGGAAATATTAAAGGAAAACAATATTCCAAGTTTCACTTACAGAAATAAGCCGAATACCATTGTAGGAGTACTGCGAGGTCTGCATTCAACAATTAATGCTCAGGAAACCAGGGAAATGCTCGAAGACGAAGGCTTTGAAGTTATAAATATAGCACAAATGACTAAATGGCAAAACAGGGCAGGGGAAAACACAAGTGTCCCAATGCCATTATACAAAGTTGAACTACCACAAATTGAAAAGGAACATTTTATCCAACTGACAAGACTCGGTGGTTTCGCTGTAAAAACTGAAAAATATATCAAACCTCAAAAAATACTGCAATGCTACAGGGGCCAGGAGTATGGTCATCACAGTAGTTGCTGTAACCAAGAAGAAAAATGCCTGAAATGCACCAGAACACACCGAACAAATGAATGCAAAGCAGACACATCAGCATACAAATGTGCAAATTATAATGGGAAACATATTTCCAACAGCAAGGAATGTCCAGTAAGGCAAGAAGCAGAAAATAAACTAAAAGCAAAACAGGAACAAATACAGGAAAAATCAGGACGAACAAAGGAAGCACAAGAAGTTCCAAAAACAAAACTGCAAAATTTCCCAGAAATTAAATTAAATTGGGCAAACAAAACTACAAAAAACAACACAGAAACACAAAAGGAGAAGACACAAATAGAAGCAGACAACAGGACACAGGTGCAGGCTCAAGTTGAAACAATAAAAAACATTCAAGAAGCTTTTGACTTTCTTCGGACAGAGGAGTTTCAAAATGCAATCAGTACAATCCTCAAGATAAAAGAAAAGGTCAGTAAATGCAAATCAAAGGAAGATAAGGAAAATACAATAACAATAGAATTAATGATGATGTTTCAAAACTTAGATGAAGTAGACAACCAAACAAGAAACGAGGAAAAATCGCTGAACAAACCCACAAGAAACACAATAAACAAGCTGAACAAAACAAACAAGTGAAACCAAAAGAACAAGCCGAACTTGCAAACCAAGCAAAACACATGGAACAAATGGAACCAACTGAACAAATGGAACAAGCAGAACATGAGGAAGAAGATCAGAAATATGTCGACATAATAACAGTAAGCAATGAGAAGCCAGAAGACAGAATTAAATCACATACAAAGAACAACCCAAAAAAGGATAAAATAAGGAAAGCAATATGGTCAACATAAATCAACAAAGAAACAAAAACATGACCGAACTTAAAACCATGGTTTGGAATGCAAATGGAATAAAATCAAAAACATACGAATTTGCCACCTTCCTATTCAAGCACAACATCGACATAGCACTAATCACAGAAACTAAATTACTGGAAAAGGATAGATTGTATATACCAGACTATAACATTTATAAAACAAGCAGGATAGATAAAATAGGAGGAGGGACAGCCGTTTTAATAAAAAAGGGAATAAGACACATGCCAATAGGAGGAAATGATGAAAACACCACCATAATAATACCAAACAGGACGGGAAACCTTAGCATATCAGCCTTCTACAGTCCTCCAAAAGCAACAAATATGAGCGACAATATAGAGCATATTATCAAACAAGCCCCACACTTTATTATGGGTGGTGATTTCAAAAGTAGTTCACCCAGCTGGGGTAAACAAACCTATAACAAGAAGGGAAAAGAAATGGAACAACTGGCAGAGACTTACCAATTTAGAATACAGGCACCTGAGCAACCGACCTTTTACCCCACAAATCATAGAAGTGCACCAAACATACTTGACTACTTCATAACAAATACAGAACTCATATCGAAACTAGAAGTACTACAAGAACTAAGCTCAGATCATATGCATATAGTTGCTTTCATAAATATTCCAACAACAATAGACAAAATAGAAAGAAAAATAGCATATACAGACTGGGAAAAGTTCAAAAAAAATATTCAAGAATATCCACAAGCAACAAATCAACAAATAGAAGACCTGGACACAGAAGTAAAAATTATAACCAATACGATTCAAGAACACATCAGAAATGCAACTAAAATGGTAGCACCAAAAAGAAAAGCACATGCAAATAACGAAGAATTGGATCAACTTATAAAACAAAGAAATAAATTCAGAAGACAAAATCAAACATACAATGATCCAATATCAAAAAACAAAATAAAAGAACTAAATAGCGCAATTAAACAAAAAGCAGCTGAACACAAAAATAAAACTTGGGAAGACATGATAAAGGATCTAATGAAGGACAGAAACAACATCTGGAAAATCAATTGCAAATTGGCAGGCAGAAAAATAAAAACACACACTCCAGTGATACATGGGGAAAATGGTTTATGTTATGCACCACAGGACAAAGTGGAAGCCATAGCCGACACTCTAGAAAAACAATTTGAACCAAATCATGAGCTAGTAGATGAAGAACAATTGGACGAAGCCAAAAAAATTATAAAAAAAGCAGAAAAAAGCCTAAAAAATGAAAAAGTCAAGGAAATAACATTAAAGGAACTTCTCACCATAATTAAAAAACTACCAAACAAGAAGTCACCAGTAATAGACAACATTCCTAATGAAGCAATCAAGAAACTACCACTAGAAGCGATAGAACATCTACTGGCAATCTACAACAAGATCTTAGAAACAGCAGAATTCCCAACAGTGTGGAAGCAAGCAAGAATAATAACCATACCAAAACCAAATAAAGATCCTAAATTCCCACAAAATAGGAGACCAATAAGTCTTCTGAATACTATGGCGAAAATAATGGAAAAAATAATAGTACAAAGGCTAGCAAAAATAGCAAGAAAAAGAAAGCTACTACCTAATCAACAATTTGGTTTTAGACAAAAACACTCTACTATACAGACAATTACTAAGGTAGCAAAATACATTTTGCTAGGACTTAACAGAAAGAAAACAACAATAGCTATGTTTGCAGACATTGAGAAAGCATTTGATAAGGTTCATCATACCTATTTAATATAGAAGCTCATTCAAGCGAACATGCCAGAACCTTATTGGTGACTGCTGCAAAACTACTTAAAAAAAAGAACCTTTCAAGTGATCCTAATGGACACAAATCTACAAGCAGAAAAATAAGTGCAGGAGTACCACAGGGTGGAGCCTTATCATCTTTCCTCTATACTTTCTACACAAGAGACCTACCAAAAGGACAAGGGACAAATACAACCATATATGCAGATGACACAGTCATTTATGCAAAAGACAAAAACACAAAATTCGCAAAGAGCCTGATACAACAACATATTAACAAACTTGAGAAGTATTGGAAAAAATGGGCTATTAAAGTAAACCCCACAAAAAGTGCAGTAATAGAATGCATAAGAAAAAGATACCCTGACAACACAGTAATCAAACTAAACAAAAAACCAATACCCACGGTTAAAGAAATTAAATACCTAGGAGTGTAACTATATCCAAAAATACAATGGATGGAACACCTAAATAAAGCATCGCAAACTGCAAGAGGCAAAATACTCAAGGTTTATCCACTACTTATGTCAAGCACCATAAAACTGCAAACCAAATTGTTGTTATATACAGCCATCGTAAGAACAGCCATGCTATATGGATCAGAAATATGGGGTAGGGCTGCAAAAGACCCACATCAAACCTCTTCAAATAACTCAGAACAATTTCTTAAGAATTATACTGCAAGCTACAAGATATACAACTAATGAAGAAATGCATGAAAAAACCAAACTAAAAACAATACACCAAACGATTGAAGAGGGAAGGAATAAGTTCTACCAGAACACTGAAGACCATAAAAACCCTGCTGTCCGCAAGTTAGGGATTTATAACAGAAAGGACAAAAAGAAACTTAAATAACACAGCACACTAAACAAGGACGATCTGGTGGGAATAACCTAAGTAGGGGACTGCCTGGCAGGGACAGTGCCGGTGGTGAGTATCACCCGCGAGCGCCACGCTAGCCGGAGGGGCCTACCAGGAACCCTGAAAAAGGGGGACAACCACCAGACACAGGGCACAAACCAGAAATAGACAATAGTAAACCACTGTAAAATGTAAATAACTAGTTAGTAGGGTTTTAATTTTTCAAACAAAAAAAAAATTAAATTAATAAAGCAGCACCCCATATGTACATGTGTAATCTCTATATGCTGACGCTGCCAATAGAGCCTAGTAGGGAAGCCCCATCTAGGTCCATTACTACCTAGGTGGAGGTAGGCATAGTGTAAGATATCTTTCTAAGTAAATATATAAAAATTAAGTACCATATTATACTAGGATACAGGGACACACTTACCAAAGTGGTAAAAAGCAGATGTAGGTATGTATATATGTAAAAACAAAATAATACAAATACAAATAAAAATAAATTAAAAATAAAAATAAATTAAAAATAGAAATAAATAAAAGCATAAAAACAATGTATTGCAATAAATAAATATGTTCGAACTGACTACTCGATGGCCAGCCATTCTAACAGAGTGGTAGGCAGCAGAGTACAAAACCTAATTATTACTAAGCAGGCAAATAGCCATTAATATGACTGCACGAGTTTCTGGGCGGCACTCTATACGAGAGCTGGCACAGGACTCAAGCAAAAAAAAAAAACTGCACTTAACTACTGACTGACTAGACTGACTTCAGCAGCAGCAGCGATAGGAGCAGGAGCAGCAGCAGCAATCGAGGAGTTAGCAAAGTGAAGAAGAAAGTTCTTGTGCAAACAAGAGGCAGGCTGCCATGGGACCTGGGAAGGGGGGGGGGGCCTCCTCGGAGGCTCGCCTCCCTCGCGCACAAAGTTGGGGAGGGGAGTGAGAAATTCCGCGCGCTGGAGGGGGGGGGGGAGCGCCCTGATTGGCCGAGCCTCTCGGCCAATAGGGTGCAACCACCCACCTATAAAGAGAAGTAGCACAGAAATCAAGCAGGCCGCACCTGCGGACCTGCGCAGCCAGTCTTTGACAGACGAGGCACCATCGCAGCTGACACAGCCAGACACTGACGTCACGCCACAGGGCGCGCGCGAATTCCGCACTGCCCCCATCACAGTAAAACACACACAGGACATACCGTATGAGAGGGTGTATCACATACTTACCAGACTGGGCTTAAGCTTCACTGCTAAGAATACAAACAGGGGCATCCTGTATTAATTCACGTCTGTCCCGCACTACCGCGAAGCACTTAAAGTATTCGACGGGTTAGAAGCGGAATATTATGTCACTCGAGCCCCGGAGGACAAACCACTAAAGTATGTCATTAAGGACATACCAGGGGGAACCAGCACGGCCAGGATCACTCAAGACTTGCTGGCACAGGGTGTACCAGTCTTGGTGGTCCACCAAATGTTTGACTACTCCAGGCGGGCATCGAACATGTTCCAGCTAGACGTACCACAGGGGAGCGGGGCTATTGTCAGCTCACTTAGACAGGTCTTTGGTCTTAAAATCCGCATCACAGACTTTCGCCACCCCAAGGGGCCCCTCCAGTGCAGCACATGCTGCCAAATGGGGCACATAGCTAAGCAGTGCCACTCCAGGCCGGTCTGCCCCCAGTGTGCAGGGCCCCACAAACTGCAGGAGGACTGCCCACGCCCGCCAAAATGTGCCCTCTGTAAACAGGAGCACAACGCCAGATACCGAGGCTGCCCTGTTTATCAGAGGGAGTGGCTGCAGAGACGTCCCCGTGGCCAACCACAGCGCAACCAGCAAACACCCAGGCGCCAACAGCAACATGACAAGCGACAGGCACGCACCTGGACCGCAGCTCCCCCGCCCCCCCTCAGCACAGGCAGTACAGCCATGCTGCAGCGGAGGAAGGCTGGCAAACTGTGAACCGCCGTCTCAGGCCAGCACAACATGGCTACCAGGGAACACAGACAGGCCCTGTTCAAGATGAACAGGAATACTGGGCGCCACCAACCAGCAATAGGTACGCGACTCTGGGGGAAGAGTACCCGACTCTGGGCACCTTCAATGAAAGAGAAGCCAGACAATATGCAAATCAGCAGGCCAGCTATGCACTGAACCAGCCTAGTCCGCAACGCAGGCGACAACAGCGACAACCACGTCAGCCCAACTACACCAGGGAAAATGACTCGATGCCCTCACAGGCAGGTCGATTGCGCCAATACTCGGAGCAACCTGTGAGTGCCCCGACAGCGCCAGATCACTCCATGCTGATGCAACACGCCCCTGCTACGCCTATGCAGGTGGCACCATTGATTGATGTATCACCCAGCAACAGCAGTGCTCCGACAGTGCCTGCATTGCTACCACAAGGGGCCACCAACATGCCGGCCACCATCGTGACAACGAGTATGCCACTACCAACACCCCCAGCGGTCATAAAACCAGACCGAATGGCGGCCAACCACAGAGACTGCCAGGTGCTGCGTGGCACAATCACGAAAGTGGCAGAAGCACAGCCGATACTCATGGACGTTGCACAGTAACTGTGCAACCTACTGGCAGCTTGGCTGGACACCACCTGAAAGACGAATTCACCTCGCCGTGAACCTCATCACGGCCATAACTACAGCTTCCTCCCCCAAACATGACAGCACACCACACTAATGTCCCCCTCACAAAAATAGCCACCTGGAATGCACGAAGCATACGACACAAACTTCCAAAGCTGCAAAAATTTCTTCGCGAACATGAAATCCAAATTATTGCCATTACAGAAACACACCTCTCCCCCACAGACAACCTACGCATCCCAGGATAGATCATACACCGAACAGACAAGGACAACCATGGGGGGGGGGGGGGGAGTGGCGCTGGCAGTGCGCACAAATCTACTCCACCACGAAGTCCACCTACCAGACCTAGGGCTCATAGAAGCAAATGCAGTAGTCCTTACAATTTAAGGCAAGAAATGCACCATTATTTCCACATATGCTCCGCCTGGCCGCACAATTAAACCTGAAAACCTGCAAGTCCTAGCCACATTTACCTCCTCCTTCCTTCTCCTAGGCGACCTCAATGCCAAGCATCCTGCGTGGAACTGCCTGCAAACGACCACAAATGGCAGGGTGCTGTTTGCACACCAGCAGCTACACCGTTATATGGTCTGCGCTCCCTACCATCCTACCAGATATCCTGAAAATCCCCAACAAAATCCTGACATCCTCGATTTCACTATTTACTTTAATACCAACTTTGTATATGAATTAGAGGTTCTCCATGAACTCCACTCTGATCACCTGCCAGTCGTAGCAACATTAGAAGACGTCCACGCACCTACAACTAAACCTAAGAAAATCCTTAACTTCAGAAAAGCGAACTGGCCAAAATTAAATTCCTACATAGAACACCACCTCACTCCTGTCCCTACCATAACAACAGCTGCCAACCTGCAGGCATACTCGGCTGATCTAACCAGAACTCTCTCCAAAGCCATCCAAAACTATGTCCCAACAACAAAGCCGAAACCTGATCCAGTTGCCCTTCCCTTTCCCCTGCAACTGCTTCTCACTGCCAAAAACCAAGCTCGTCGTAGATGGCAACGAAACCGAACACCAGCACTCAAGAAAGAATACAACGATCTCCACTCCGAATTCCTCAGTCATCTAGCCATCCACCGAGCCACACTGTGGGACCACAAAATCACACAATTAACCACAGCCGACAACACTCTCTGGAAAGCCACCAAATCGTTAACTGCCAAGCCCGTTATCATTCTCCCCATTCAACAGCCAACTGGAACATTCGCCTACACACCACAGGAGAAAGTGAAGGCGCTAGCAGACAGCCAGGAACTTGCTTTCCAACCCAACATCCTCCCCAACAATCCGCCTCACACCCTCCTAATGTCAGAGCAAATAGCCACAATGCGACTAGCCACAACCACCACAGAACCTCTCCTCACCACAGAAATAGAAGTACAAAAAATCATTAAATCACTGAAGAACAACAAAGCGCCAGGAGCAGAAAAAATCCCCTCCCTCGTCCTCAAACAACTCCAACTTCGTGCCCTCCAGGCTATCACATCCTGCATTAATGGCATCCTTAAACAAACTCCTGGCCGCACACCTGGAAAGAAGCCAAACTAATCCTACTCCCTAAACCAGGCAAAAATCCCAAACTACCAACCAGCTACAGACCTATTAGTCTCCTCAACACGCATCCAACAACATCTGGAAGAACATCATGTAATCCCGGACTACCAGTTTGGCTTCAGGGCTCGCCACTCCACCACGCAGCAACTAGTCCGAATTACAGAACACATAACACATGCATTCAATTGGCATCAATACACTGCAGCTGTCTTCCTCGACATAGAAAAGGCCTTCGATCGAGTATGGCACGACGGTCTGCTACATAAACTACAAGTCATACAACTCCCGGACACATACATCAAAACATTAGACTCATACCTCCAACACCGCTCATTTCGTGCACACATTCCAGGCGCCATATCCACACCTAGACAAATACTGGCAGGGGTTCCACAAGGCAGTATACTAGGGCCCCTGCTATTTAACATATATGTAGCAGATCTCCCACAACTACCTGGAGCCAACATTGCGTGTTATGCAGACGACACCATGCTCTATACAAGCTCCCTCAGCCCCCACCTGGCTGTTCGAAGACTGCAAGATTCACTACACACCATAGAAGCATGGTTCACCGACTGGAGGACATCAATCAACGTAGGCAAATGCGAAGCTATCATATTCACGCGCCGACGAGTCCCAGAAAACCTGCCGCAGCTCAACCTATTCAATAACGACATAGAATATAAAACAACAGTAAAATACTTAGGAGTGCACATGGACCGCGGACTCACATGGAAGAACCACATCGCCAGTAAGCAAGCTCAAGCCAACGCAAGACTAGCAACGCTGTACCCCCTCTTAAACCACAAGAGCAGCCTAAGTACACAAAATGGCAAGATCCACTACACAGCCTGCGTTCAACCTGTAGTGACTTACGCATCCCCAGCGTGGAGCTACGCAGCGCCAACACACTTGCAAAAACTACAAATCGTACAGAATAAATCACTAAGAAGAATAGCACAAGTTCCCATTTATGTCCCGATGTTCCTAATACACAAGGAACTTCGTATAGAAACAATGCACGCGCAACTCGTCAAACAAGCCACATCTTTTTACAAATCAGTAGAAACACACACCAATCCGCTCGTACACAACCTGGGAAGATATAATCCTGAAGATGCCAGAAAATTCAAAAGACCGAAACACATTTTGTGTGAAAAACCCCCGTAAACATTTAAAAAAAACTCCGTCAAAAACAGTCGTGTTTTTCGTTCTCTCGCCAAGCCCGGGTCCGCGCTGATTGGCTGGTGCGCGCCAGTGGGCGGGGCCTCGGTGGGGGTACCCGCAGTCGGTTGCGGACTGGCGAGAAAACTTTCAGCCGAAAAACTCGTCTACACCTTGTCACCTTAAATTCCACATAACTTTTTAACTATAAACTCCACCGTCATGTTTGAACCGTAAAGGGGAGTTTGCCTTGAGCCTTGGCCGAGGACGGACGTGCGAAGAGGAGCTCCGCGCCTAAAGCTGTGTGTAGCACTTCACAGTGCTACCCAGTGTTTTTTTCTAAAAGGTAGCCTGTGCACCCAGAGTGCGCAGGCAGGTAGAGAGAGTGTAAAGGTACCAGGTACAGGTAATAATTACGACCGACGAGCTCTGAGACACCCGGGGAGTTAGATCCCCTTCAGCCTAGCCTGAACCCGGCTAACTTAGTCCCGGGGGACGGTCAGTGGGTGCTCACGAGTGTGAGGAACTGACGCGAACGAACAACATGACGGACATGGAAGCGGCAATGCCCTCCCCTCAGGAGGACGAGACTCAAGGCGACTGGCAGGCAGTCGCCACAAAAAAGGTGAAGAGGTCGCACCACGAGATGGCGACCTCTCCCGCGACCGAGCAGGCGGGCCCCGCCCCCCCTCAACAGCCACTCGCGGCAGCTCCCAAGGCCCCGCACGTGAAACCACTGTTTGTGTTTTTGGACCAGGGGCACAACTACCCTCGTGTCTACAAGGCACTTAAAGACTCGCTGGCAGAGAAATTCATCTGCCAGAACTGCGGCCGGAACGAATTAATGGTCCACACAGGGTCCATTACCGACTACCACCGGGCAGTCAAAGCCCTGCAAGTCATAGGCGCCCAGCACTCCGTCCTGCTTCAGCGGGACGAAGTGCCCTAAAAATTCTTGGTGCACGGCATCCACCACGACACGCCACAGGACTTCCTGCAGCAGGAGTTTGCTGCACTGAACCTCCCGGTGCAAAACTGCTGGTTCTTGGAGAACCGGCAGCGGCACCAAAAATGTGACACACTCGTAGTAGAAGTGCCACAGTCATGCCCGTCCGAGACAATCCAAGCCCTGCAGGAATTCGCAGGCATGAAAATCCGCGTCGACGACTACCGACGCCCGTCAGGCCCTGCCCAGTGCAGCAATTGCCAGCGGTTTACACACGTTGGCAAGGGCTGCGCTGCAAATGTCGTCTGCCGATGGTGCAGCGGCCCACACAAGGCCACTGAGTGCCCAAATGGCGGCAACCCCGAGTATAAAAAATGTGCTCTGTGTGAGGGCAAACACTGTGCCAACTACAGGGGGTGCAGTGAGTACAAGAAGGAGACCCGCAGGCACCTTCCCCCGGACATCCGCAAAGAGCGCGAGCAACAGTCTCGCCGCGACATCCGGGCCAACCAGCGAGCCGAGGCGCAGGCTCAGGCCCCCCAACTAGGCCCCTTTCACCCCCCAGGCCCCCCGAGGCAGAACCCCTGGGGCCCAAGGCACCCCCCGCCCCCCACCTTCGGGGACTACATGCTGCGAGCGGGCGTCAACACCTACGCCCCCCTGCAGCAGCACTGGGATGCCAGTCATGATGACATGGCCTACCCTGCCCTGGCCAACAACCCCCGCCCCCACGGACAGCGCCAGACCCAGCCAAAAAATAACTGGACTGGGCACAAAAATGGCAATGGCAAGCCACGCCAGCCCGCCCAAGACAAGCTGCAGGCCACACAGGCTGCAGCTGCAGTCCCGCCCAAGCAGGCCCCCCAGCCCGCCCCGCGGCAGGCGGAGCCCGCCCAGAGGCAGCCTGCGCCTCCCGCGGCCGAGCACATGGCCGTGGACGCAGCTCCAGTGGTGCCAACTGCCCCAGCTGCTCCCGCCCCTAGCGCCCAGCCCCTACAAATGAAGGATATGCAAAATATCCTCCAAACGAGCAAGGCCTTTCAGGCCAGCAGTCACATGAGGCAGGCTCTGGCACCACTGTGCCAACTGATAGCCATCTGGTGTGACCCGTCCAAGACCATGGCCGACAAGCTTCGTGCGACCATGGACTGCTGTGTTGCGCTTGCTGACGAGCTCACTGGCAGCGAATAACCAGGTCCCGGGATTCATACCAGCCCTGGCCAATAGTCTTAGGTTGCAGTCCCTCCTCTTCTGGAATGCACGCGGTATTAAATCTAAATTACCGGAATTTATAAACCACCTGGATAAATATAAAATTAAAATCGCGGCAATAAACGAGACGCACCTAATTCCGACAGATAGATTAACAATTTTAAATTATGTTATCTATAGGCGCGACAGAAATACCAGAAGCGGCGGCGTAGCTCTGGCAATACATAATAGCATTAAACATACCATTTGTCAGCTCCCGGACTTCCCTAACTTAGAAGCAATAGGCATAAATCTCACAATAAATCGGCAGCAAATTAAATTAATTTCAATGTATGCGATCCCAGGCAGGTCCCTCACAGTTGCGGACCTGGACGCCCTATATAATGCAGCCCCCAGCTTCCTTGCAGTCGGGGACATAAATGCAAAGCATCTAGAGTGGAATTCCAGGCGCGCAACTGCAAATGGAAGACTACTCTACACCCACCAATTAAATAAAAATGATCATGTTCATGCTCCTTCTGAGCCCACTCACGACTCAGGGAGACTGAATACTCTACCCGATGTTTTAGATATCGTCATAAATAAACGAGTTAATACAGGTTTCGAACTTGAAGTTGTGCATGATCTGTCTTCTGATCATTTTCCCGTGCATCTAATTTTTGATGACACAACCACGAGCTCACAACAGCCTCGAAAAATCAGAGACTACAAACATGCAGACTGGCAAGGTTTTCAAAATTTCCTCACAATAAACCTACCGGACGCGGCCGAAATTAATATCGAAAATAGCGAAAACTTAGATCGCGCAGTAACCGAATTAACTAATCAAATCCAGGCCGGTATAAACCAGTGCATCCCAGAAAAGGAGGTTAGGTTAGCACACGACGAGCTGCCAGCATACATCAGCGATCTTATATCGCAAAAAAACAGACTGCGCCGTGAATACATCCGGCGACGCACACGGGCCACAAAACACAGAATAAACGAGTTAAACTCGGTTATTTCTGACGAAATAAGCCTATGGCGCAGCAGCCAATGGGAAGAAAA
This sequence comes from Bacillus rossius redtenbacheri, assembly GCF_032445375.1. NCBI lineage: Eukaryota > Metazoa > Arthropoda > Insecta > Phasmatodea > Bacillidae > Bacillus > Bacillus rossius. The sequence continues at coordinate 13,225,350 of NC_086337.1, forward strand.
AATAGCCCAACTCAACATTCAGGACGGAAGTGCCTGGAATATGACCAGACGATTTTTAAATAAATCGGAAAAAATCCCACCACTCCAAACAAACAATGGACTGGCTTTCCAACCACAAGACAAGGCACAAGCTTTCGCTGACGTCTTAGAAACTGCCTTCCAACCTAACATGCAGCCTTGTGACAGGCAATTCACAGCGCAAATACATCGCGAACTTAGGATAAAATTGCGCCTGCCCACTACATCAGAACCCCTACTGACACAAGCACAGGAGGTTAAGCGTGCCATCAAAAAAATGAAGCCACGCAAAACCCCTGGTAATGATGGTATTCAGGCTGTAGTCCTGAAACAGCTACCTAATGAAGCCCTAGAATATTTAGCCACCTGCATTAATGCAATGCTCCGACTAAATATTTTTCCCGCCCAGTTGAAGGAAGCTAATGTAATAGTTTTCCACAAACCGGGCAAAAACAAAACACTGCCTCAAAACTACAGGCCAATAAGTCTATTAAGCACCATTTCCAAAGTCGCTGAATGTATTATATTACACCGACTTTAGGTACACATTCACGAAAATAACCTGCTCCCAAACGAACAGTTCGGCTTTCGCGGAGCACATTCGACAGTACACCAACTTGTACGATTCACTGAGGAAATTACCAGTGCATTTAATGTACAAGATTACGTGGTAGCAACATTTTTAGACGTAGAGAAAGCCTTTGACAGCGTATTCCTTGCGGGGCTAATCTACAAGCTTTATCAAACTAACTTCCCGGATTGCTATATCAAATTAATAGCATCCTACCTAGCAGACAGAACCTACAGAGTAACAACAGAAGGTGCTACATCCAATATCAAACAAATCAGAGCCGGAGTGCCACAAGGTAGCATTTTAGGCCCTGTATTATTTAACATGTATGTCAGCGACATGCCACGCCCAGCACATCGCCTAGTGAAGTTAGGCTGCTATGCAGACGACACAGTACTGTATAGCAGATCCCATAACCTCCCACTAGCCACGGACAGGCTTCAGGTAGCACTCACTGAGTTCGAGCAGTGGTGTACGACCTGGAGAATTAAGGTAAACACAGCCAAATCAGAGGCTATCGTGTTTACACGAAAAAATCTCCCGTCCACAGACACTAGGCCCCAGCTGCGTTTGTTTGCGGAAAATGTCCCGCACAAGGACGTGGTAAAATATTTAGGTGTCCACATGGACAGAAAACTGCTCTGGCATCATCATATTGACACCAAGCGCCAGCAAGCTCAGGTTAGAATTAGCACACTGTACCCAGTCATGAGTAGACGATGTGGCAGCAAGGTAAAAACAGGCCTCCTGCTCTACAAAGCACTCATTCGCCCTATAATAACATATGCAGCCCCTGTATGGGCCACTGCAGCAAACTCGCACTTATTAAAACTGCAGCGAATTCAGAATAAATGCATCCGAATCGCTACAGACGGCCCGAGATACTGCCCAGTAGAAGCCTTGCATCGCGAAACAGACACGGAAACGTTGCAAGACTTTTATATTCGTACAGCCCAAACTTTTTATGATAAATGCATAAATAGTCTAAACCCATTTGTTTCTACCCTCGGAAATTATGACCCGGACGTAGAACAAAAATACAAACGCCCAAAATCAATCCTCGCGCACCGCCCGCCGTAGCTGTGGGCCTCTGTACAGTCCGCAACGGCGAGGCGCCCTCTGATTGGCCAGCCAATCAGCGCGCGACCCCCTCCAAGCAAAACTAGTTTCCCGGCGCTCGGAGCAGCTCAGTACCTCCCGCGCCGGCCTTCCACGGACTCGTGGCAGGCTGGCAAAACAAATCTGCCTATGCTTCCGCATAATTAAGGGCAGTGTGTGCATGACAAATGAAACAAAACTCGCGTACAATACACATGTGTACTGGCAGCTCTTAAATAATAAGTAAACGTTAATTTAATATAAATTTAAGGTTTCACCCCCTTAGTTATAAGTTAAGTAAATTTAGAACATAAGCGCCCTAATTATCATACATGACAATTAATTATGTGATTATGTAATAACCAAACATGATTATAATAATTCAAAATGGTCCGAAGCACGCAGGTGTATGTACTAACCTGCCTCAGGGTTCACTGCTTGTGTTGCTAGGGCTGACTCTTTATGCCTGATGGGCATGGCTCGCCTGGCAGGCCTCACCTCCAGCGCCGGTCGTGTTTCTGATGGCATGAGATTTTGAATTACACCTAAATAAACACACAGATGGCTGTAATACATGTGATAACCAAACATGATGCTTATTCAAAATGGTCCGAAGCACGCAGGTGTATGTTATGACCTGCTTCAGGGTTCACTGCCTGTGTTGTTAGGGCTGACTCTTTATGCCTGATGGGCATGGCTCGCCTGGCAGGCCTCACCTCCAGTGCCGGTCGTGTTTCTGATGGCATGAGATTTTGAATACCAGCTACCATTGCAACCAGTGTGACATCGCACACACACAACATACATACCAATCATATGTATGCGTATGTATATATATATATGCCTGCGCATGTATATATATATATGTACATAACACTAAATTTTTTTCCCCTTCTCAAACACCAAGCTAGCTGGCAGCCAGGTGGGAAACGACTAAGTCGCCCCCTAAAGACCAGTACCCAACCAAATAAAGCATAATGCGGACAAAAAGTCCAAGTTCCCTCCCAAACTTGCTTAGTAGTGACTTTCTACTCTGTCCAACTCTTCTTCCTGAACCATCCCTCTGTTCCCGTAGCCAACCTGCTTGCTATTAATGCATGAAATTTGCATCCCGCATGTGAGTGCCCAGGGTTTTCCCTCTGTCTATGGAGGTTTTACCTGGGCCCAACTTATCTCCAGTTTTAGTCTAGAATAGTCAAGTGAGGGGAGTTAGTCATGGCGCCAATCGCAGCCATGGCTGGCCAATCCCCTCCTTAGCACAATATGCATGCTCCCTTGTCTGCATGGTACTCCCTGCATGAGTAGAGCCTATAGGTTTCGGCCTGAGACGCACTTAAGTCCCTCCTAACCCGGACCCCTCCCAAAAACACTTTGTTTTTAGTTAGGTTAGGAAAAAAAAATCGAACCGTCAAATTGTCCCTAAAACACTCACCATTAAGAAACTGTATCCTGACTCAACAAATTTCACCACCCTGATTAAAGAAACCAACGAGAATCGCCGCCTCCCCTTTTACAGTGCAACTATCCCACATTCATTTTTAGTTTTCTTCCTAAATTATTGAAGTTTTGCAAAGTAGTTTTCCCCCCACTTACCCCGTCATCTACTCTTCAGCAGCAGTGCTCCATGTCACCCACCCTCCCTGGGGGCCGCCACAGAGACGCCGCCCACAGTGCCTGTCATGTTCCAGAGAGCTGCTGCCATGCCTACCCAAATTTTTAGTGTTTAATAATTATTTTTACATCATAATTTTCTCCCCCCAGTGCTTCTAAACCACCCTAGTAGTGAAAAATATATGCAAAATAATTGTATTTATATATGCATATATATTAAATATTTTCGCAACACAAATCTACTCCCACGACTTCACCTACCATCTTGTGGGTTAGAGACGCCGGCCACAGTGCCTGAGTGCATGAGCCCCATTATTAGCCTAACCGGGCTAATAGCCATTAAACATAGTTATAGATCTGTGTAAATATGTGTTGTATTTTTAGTTGCAGGTCGCGCCAGGAGTTCCTGCCGCCCTCGATATGCCGTGGCCTACAATTGCCACATTCGCTCGTGCCTGCCTTGCACATACGCCGCATGGCGTGCTCAAAATGGCTCTTCCAGAAATCCCATCTGGGAGAGCCACAGTTCCCATTCGCCCTCATCCGCTTCCTTTCCCTTCGGGCCCTCGGTTGCGTTAATTTTCACTCACAGGCAACAGGTTTCCTCCAGTGCGCTCGCTGGTTTACTGTTTCCTACCCTTTGCTACTCCCCATAGGCTGTCGGGGTGCAAATTCCGCACCCCTGCAGGCTTGACCGCGCCAGACGCACGTCGCCAGCTGCTTCCCCCTCCCTCACAGGAGAGTGAAGACAGCATAGGCAGTTATTCAGTTTATCAAATTAAGCGTATAGGTCCCACCTGGCACGCATCAATTCCCTCAGTCAAATCATTCCCATTTGGTTAGCAGGGCTCACAAACACTTCGGCTGTGTGAGACTGACTTCAGCGTGAAGGGGCTGTAGTCTAAAAAAAAAAAAAAAAAAAAAATTCAAGCAGCAGTCACCTCCCCCTCGGGGGAGGGTGCAGATGCTCATGCCATGAAAGGTTATAAGTTAAGCAAAAACTGCAGCAGCCAAATATTCAAGACTACAAGCAAGAAGGAAGAAACGAAGAACGCAAGCTGTGGAAACAAGATCTACAGAAGCCAGAACAGAGACCAGACCATCAGCCAGAACAGCAACCAGACCAGCAACCAGAACTTCCAGATCTTCCAGACTTCAGCATCAGCAAATCAGCTTCCAGGCAACCTAACGGTGACAACAAAGGGGTCTGGAGTAGTGTGTGTGATCGCTCCAGTTGCTATTGTCTCATTTCGGTGTTTCTGGTTTAAGTTCACCGTCGAAGTGGTGTTTTTCGTGATTTATATTCATTTGTGCACCTGCAGAAACGTTTGTGAGTGTCAGCGTTTCATCTTTTAATTTTAATCAGTGTTTTCGTGACCTTGTCAAAATGTAAACAAACTAGGAGACTTTCGATCAATCGATTCGGCCTGGACTCGCCTTTCGAGTTGTGTGGTCCCAATTCTTTTTTGTGGTCCCAATAAAGTGGTCCCGATTTTCTACGAAATAAATTTGTGGTCCCAACTGGAAATGGAGAGCGACATAATTCCTGCCTCTCCGGACGCCATTGTGGTGGACCCTCGGTCTTTTGCGGCCCGCCACCGCCTGTCATGCCTGGTAAGCACTGGACCGCGGCGGGCGGGCGCCGCTCCAACGTCATCTCGTCCTCCTCGGACTCGGATGCTGACGTCATCTCAGCCGAGACATCTTCGCAAGGTGCTGCCGACCGCCGCAACAGCAAGTACAGCAAGGACGCTGCCAAGGCGATTGTACGGTGCCAATACTTTGCGGGCCCTCGCCCTGATGGTGTTGGAGGCAGCACACCATCTTCTCGTGCCATCTCCCAGGCTGACACCAGGGAACACCGTCGCCAGCAGCAGGCGGAGGTTCTCCACACGAAGTGGCAGACGGACGCGCATGTACCAGCTATCATTGATGCTGTCGCAGCGGAGGTGGAACGCCCCTGGTCTCATGGCCGCACGCCTTCCTGGGCTAATGATTTTCACCGCATTGACGCGGAGGAGTTAACGGACGCTGGTGGGGGGCCCGCCTCCCGTTCTGCCTCCCAGCCGGATATCAATCTCATTCAGCAGGTCGAGGAGACCTGGTGTGGGCTGTCCTCAGGATCGCTGTCTGCCCCCCGACCGGTGCCCACCATCTCCAGCTGCCACGCGCCTAGGAGTGCGGCGACAGTTACCAACACGTCCACTGTGATGACCACCACCTTGGTCGCCACCTGCGCTGTGTCGGGGGGCCACCCACCGGCCCTGTTTTCCCCTTTGGTTGCAGACATTGTCCCCCCATTTCAAGCCATCGGGGCAGCGAGGCCACATCTGGGCCTTTCTCCTGCCGACCCCGGGCCCCACCCGACCCAGTGCCATGCCGTCCAGCTGCCGGGGTGGTTGAGGCGCCACCGGTGTCTTCGTGCCATCTCTACGGCTCCGCGCACCCCAGTGGTGCCCCCGGGTGGTCCTTCCTCTACCGAACCACGCGCCAAGCGTATCCCACCCATCGTTGTGGCCACCCGCCTCACCGCCGATGCACTGCGGAGCAATCGCGAATTGCGCCGTAAACTTTAGGGAAGCTTTACGGTGGACTACCTGCGGGGGTACCCACGCTACCACCCCACCTCTCTTCAAGACAGGGAAGTGCTCATGGAGTATTTCTGCACCCATGGGATCCAGTGCCATACTTTCCCGGTGGCAGGCCGCGCCAAACCAAAGTTAGTCCTGGCTGGTCTGCCCCCCACCGCCACGGAGGCATCGGTATGGGAGGAGCTGGCTGAGGAGGGCATCCGCCCGGACTCCCTCCGTCGCCTGACGCCGGACAGGGCGGCGGACCGCGGTGTCATCCGATTCCTCCTTGTCTTTCTGGATACCGCCCAGCTGGCGAAGGCCCGAGCCCTACCTCACCTGGCTGGGCTCCGGATTCAGTGGGAGGAGTTTCGGGCTGGGTTTCGCCCCCTCCAATGCCACAACTGCCAGCAGTGGGGGCACCGGGTGGAGGACTGCAGCCACAAGTTCCGCTGCCTCCGCTGGGTCCGGCAGCATGCCCACGGCGCTTGCCCGAAGACCCCAGAGGAGCCGCCTTGCTGCGTCAACTGTGAGGGGCAGCATCCGGCCAATGCCCGCACCTGCCCCTCCTACTTGAAGTTCCTCGAGCAGCAGCTGCTGCGGAAGGGGCCTTCACCGCAGCAGCTGCCACAGCTCCAACCACCACGCCACCACCTCCAGGACGTCACTCCCTCCCGGCCATCCATGGCTGCAGTACCTCCGGATGACTTTCCGTCCTTGCACCCTCCGACCACGTTCCATCCTCAGGGGATGCACTCCTATGCGGCATCTATTACCGGCCCTCCGCTGTTTCTGGGGCCCACTCCTTTTGCGGCACAGCTTCCACCTGCCCCTCAGGCCCCCTCAGCCACGCAAGGGCCCCACCCCGTCCCTCTCCTTCCGGTCGCCCCACCTGTGGTCTGGTCCTCGCATCGGCCACCGGGACGGGGTGAGGGTCTGAATCGGTCCCCATGGCCTTTGAACGGGCTTCGGCCCCCCTTCCCCCTCTTCCCGTGAGGGGCCCGTCTGCTGCACACTCCCAGGGGCTGCCCTCGGGTTCGAAACTTTCTGCCACCCGCCCGGTGGGCCCCTGGTCCCCAGGTCGGCCTGACCCGCCCTCCGAGGCCACCCCCCCACTGGCTGCCTCTTCACGGCCCTCCCTCCAACTGCCTCATTCTGTCCTTCCCTCTCACCCACCTTCCCCACTCCAGGACCTACCCCATTTTCCCCCCACGGTAGGTCTCGCTGGGCCGCAGCAGCCTCCACCTCCACTCGAACATCCGCCTTGTCCGCCTTCTCCCGCTTACCTTGCCCACTCTTCGGCCGGTGCAGCCTCGCCTCACCACGCACCTTCCTTCCTTCCGTCTGCTCGCCTCTCCTCATCTTCCCACATCCCCTTCTCGGCCTTCTGTGAGACTTAACACTGGCTACAGCACCTCCGTCTCCTCCCGTGGTTGCAGCTGTTTGCCACGGGCATCTACCACATCTCCCAAGCCTCTTCCCCTCTCCTTCAGACGGAAATATTTTTCCGCACCGTCCTAGCCTATTTGCAGGGTGTGTTCTCCACCCCCCCTTAAACTTGTCCTCTGGAATGCCCATTGCGTTCGTTCCAAGCAGGCTGATTTCTTCCATTTCCTACATACCCACCATCCTGACATAGTCTGCCTGACCGAGACTTGGCTGAAGCCCCAGCATCCTTTCTCCCCACCTGGGTACACCACCATCCGTCGGAATAGGGACTCGCGGGGGGGGGGGCGGGGTTGCCCTCCTCATCCGCGAATCCCTTCCCCATCACCCGCGTGCGCTCCCACCGCCTCTTAATATGGAGGCGGTGGCTGCCCGCCTCCGCCTCGCCCCACACCCCCTCACTGTGTGCTCGGTCTACTTGCCCGAGCACGGTCCGTTCCCTGCCCGCGACCTCCGGGCGTTATTCCGCTTGGATGCCCGGGTGGTGGTGGGGGGGGACTTCAATTGCCGGCATCGCGACTGGGGCTGCTTGTCCACGAGCAATCGGGGCGTTCAGCTCCTTCGCATCGTCCAGGGTTCCCCAGCGCTCACCCTTTACTCACCCCCATCTTTCACGTTCATTCCGTGTCACATCCGGCAACGGCCGAGTGTCCTCGACTTGGTTATCACGGTGGGCCCGGTTGCCATGTCGGGGCTCTCGGCTCGCGCCGAGCTCACTTCCGATCATACACCAGTCATCGGTTTCGTGCGTGCGGCTTCCCGCTCTCTTCCTATGTCCCCCACTTCCTTCGATTTCGCTCGTGCTGACTGGGCCGCCTATCGGGCACATCTGGATGGTACACTCAACCTTCATTTCCACATCTCCTCCCGGCAGCAATTGGACGAGCACGTGTCCATCCTCACGGACTCGATCCTGGCTGCTGCACGGGCCTCCATTCCCTGTCGTCGCCCGCTCCTGCGAGGCTTGCCATTCCCGCCGTCTCTGCGCCAGCTCGTCTCGGCCCGGAATGCCGCCCGCTGGCGCTGGCAGTATCGCCGGACGGGGGACCGCTGGCGGGAGTACGTGGACCTTCGGGCGCACTGCCGGGGGCTCATCACCGAATGGCTGGCGGCGGAGCGGGTCCGACACATCCAGTCACTGTAATTTCGTTCCGGTTCAATCTTCCGCCATGCACGGGGCCTTCGTTCCACCTCTTCTGTCATGCCGCCGCTGGACGGGGGACCGCGGGGTTTATGTGAGTCCCCTGCCCAGAAGGCGGAACTCCTGGCGGGCTTCTTCCATTTATCTTTTACCCCCACACTCCCGCCAGGGGTCACGTCCCTCCTCCCGGTCCACTATACCCCGCCTCCCCCTCCGCGACCTGGTGATATTCCATTGACCACCCCAGGGGAAGTGTACCTTGTCACCTCTCATCTCAAACTTCGCTCTGCCCCTGGGCCCGACCAAGTCCATCCGTGGCTGGTCTTCTCCCTTTCCCGGAAGGCCACCGTGTTTCTCACCAAAATCATTAATGGCATCCTCCTCACGGGTCACTTCCCTACCTCGTGGCGGACAGCGACCGTTGTGCCCATTCCGAAGTCGCGTGCAGTTGCTCATCTTCCCGCGGGCTATAGGCCCATCAGCCTCCTGTCAGTCCTCTCTAAAGTGGCCGAGATAATCATCCTCCGCAGGTTGGAACTTCATCTCACCCCTCTCGGTCCCCTTCCTGCATTTCAGTTTGGTTTTCGGCGCGGGCTGTCGGCGCAAAACGCCGAATCGTGCGTCGTTGACCAAATCACCGAAGGCTTCACCTCCTTCCAGCACATTGGTGTTGTAAGGCTCGATCTGTCCAAGGCCTTCGATACCGTTAGCCATCACGCGCTCCTTCTGAAGCTGGCATTTCAAGGCTTTCCTCCTGCTCTCATTCATATTCTTTATAACTTTCTTTCACATCGCTCATTTCGTGTCCGTGTCGACCAATCTTTTTCGCAGTCCTGCCACGTTCCTGTGGGTGTCCCTCAGGGAGCGATCTTGTCGCCCCTGCTTTTTTCCCTCTACACTTCCGACATACCTGTTCCCCCCCCCCCCCCCCATTGCACTCTCACCCTCTATGCCGATGACACTGCCATCTCCACCACATCTCGTCTTGTCTCCGATATTCCCGCTCGCCTCACGGCGGCAGTATCACTAATCTCCACTTACTATCATTCTTGGGGAATCCGGGCGACCGCCAACAAATCCCGCGCAAATCTTTTCACCCGCCGATTCCCTCGGCCCCCGCCCACCGTTGTGTCCCGGGGGGAGCCGATACCCTGGTCCCCATCGGTGGTGTACCTGGGTGTCCGCCTGGACTCCGGTTTGCGGTGGGGTGCGCACCTGGCTGACTCCATCTCGTCGGCCCGACGTGCCCTCTTTGCCCTGGCGCCTCTCCTCAGGCCGACCTGTCCTCTTCCCACTTCCGACCGCGTCACGCTTCTCCGTCTATACATCCTCTCAATCCTACTGTATTGCTCACCTGTGTGGGCGTACGCCTCCCCCAAGGCCTTCCGCCCACTCGTCTTTTTTCACACTTCCCTTCGCATGTAGCTAGGCCGCCCCCGGTGGACTCCCATTCCTGCCCTTCTGGATGCCACCTCCCTCCCGCCGCTCACCCTCCTGATCACGGCCCGGGCCGATCGGTTTTACCACTCCGTCCGTCGCTCCCGCCTGCCCATAGTGGCTGCTATTGCCGCCTATCATCCTACACTCCCTTACACACACCGTCGTCTCCTGGACTACCAGGCCCACCGGCCACCCTAGGTGGCATCCCAGGCCGTCCCCTCCCGTGCATCTCCCATGCGCTGTTTCTTGCTGCCCCGTGGCCCCCAGGGCGAACAATGACCCCGTGACAAAGCGTGTGTTCTGTGGTGGAACTGCCGGCCCCCTGGCCTCGGTTGTGGTATTCTGATGTACTCGTAGGGTGCAACCATATCAGGGGTTTTTTGAACTAGTTTTTCCCAGTCGCCGACCTTCCTATCGTTCATGGTGCCAGGTTCCTTTTATTAACTGTATACTTGAACAAACTCTGGAAGAAACATGAGGTTTGGGACAGTGTTCGTGGTGTATTGACTACTGTACTTGTATAAGTCTGTATTCGGTATGTATGTTACACCATCTGTACGCGCCCAGGCGCCTTCCTGTACCAAGCCAAATAAAAGCATTTCAAATTCATTCAATTCACAAAGGGGTCTGAAAATCAACCTGTTGGTATGCTGTCGGAGTCAGACCCCCAAGGCCTAGCCCCATGTGGGTCAGTGGCAGCTGCCAACCAGGTACACAAAGAAGGTCGTGTTCGTCCAGCCAAAAGTCAGGCTGAGGCGGGCCCCACTCCAGGAGATACACCCTTTGAGGGCTTAGCCCCTGTGAACTACAAGGGTCCCTGGAGTGGCTCAGGCACACTGCACAAAGGAGAAAAATCGCAAGTTACATTCAAAAGCCACACACACATGCATCACAATCAATAAACAAAATCAGAAATTCAAAAACACACAGCAAAAAATCCCTAACAAACGGACAGCAGGAAACACTCGAGAATAATGAAAAACAAAAACGAAAAGTAAGCCCTCAAACTGAGAACAAAAACAGAAAGGAAAGCGATAACTAATGAACAAGCCAATGTACAGGAAAAACGACCTCTGCCAATTCTAATAACATCACTTGAACAATTTAGGAAAATTGCAAAATCAATAGCAGAAAACACAACTGAGGAAACCAAACTCATATTCACTAAAGAGGGAGGAAAAATAGCATGTCAAAACACAAGCTCGCACGAAAAATGCATGGAAATATTAAAGGAAAACAATATTCCAAGTTTCACTTACAGAAATAAGCCGAATACCATTGTAGGAGTACTGCGAGGTCTGCATTCAACAATTAATGCTCAGGAAACCAGGGAAATGCTCGAAGACGAAGGCTTTGAAGTTATAAATATAGCACAAATGACTAAATGGCAAAACAGGGCAGGGGAAAACACAAGTGTCCCAATGCCATTATACAAAGTTGAATTACCACAAATTGAAAAGGAACATTTTATCCAACTGACAAGACTCGGTGGTTTCGCTGTAAAAACTGAAAAATATATCAAACCTCAAAAAATACTGCAATGCTACAGGGGCCAGGAGTATGGTCATCACAGTAGTTGCTGTAACCAAGAAGAAAAATGCCTGAAATGCACCAGAACACACCGAACAAATGAATGCAAAGCAGACACATCAGCATACAAATGTGCAAATTATAATGGGAAACATATTTCCAACAGCAAGGAATGTCCAGTAAGGCAAGAAGCAGAAAATAAACTAAAAGCAAAAGAGGAACAAATACAGGAAAAATCAGGACGAACAAAGGAAGCACAAGAAGTTCCAAAAACAAAACTGCAAAATTTCCCAGAAATTAAATTAAATTGGGCAAACAAAACTACAAAAAACAACACAGAAACACAAAAGGAGAAGACACAAATAGAAGCAGACAACAGGACACAGGTGCAGGCTCAAGTTGAAACAATAAAAAACATTCAAGAAGCTTTTGACTTTCTTCGGACAGAGGAGTTTCAAAATGCAATCAGTACAATCCTCAAGATAAAAGAAAAGGTCAGTAAATGCAAATCAAAGGAAGATAAGGAAAATACAATAACAATAGAATTAATGATGATGTTTCAAAACTTAGATGAAGTAGACAACCAAACAAGAAACGAGGAAAAATCGCTGAACAAACCCACAAGAAACACAATAAACAAGCTGAACAAAACAAACAAGTGAAACCAAAAGAACAAGCCGAACTTGCAAACCAAGCAAAACACATGGAACAAATGGAACCAACTGAACAAATGGAACAAGCAGAACATGAGGAAGAAGATCAGAAATATGTCGACATAACAGTAAGCAATGAGAAGCCAGAAGACAGAATTAAATCACATACAAAGAACAACCCAAAAAAGGATAAAATAAGGAAAGCAATATGGTCAACATAAATCAACAAAGAAACAAAAACATGACCGAACTTAAAACCATGGTTTGGAATGCAAATGGAATAAAATCAAAAACATACGAATTTGCCACCTTCCTATTCAAGCACAACATCGACATAGCACTAATCACAGAAACTAAATTACTGGAAAAGGATAGATTGTATATACCAGACTATAACATTTATAAAACAAGCAGGATAGATAAAATAGGAGGAGGGACAGCCGTTTTAATAAAAAAGGGAATAAGACACATGCCAATAGGAGGAAATGATGAAAACACCACCATAATAATACCAAACAGGACGGGAAACCTTAGCATATCAGCCTTCTACAGTCCTCCAAAAGCAACAAATATGAGCGACAATATAGAGCATATTATCAAACAAGCCCCACACTTTATTATGGGTGGTGATTTCAAAAGTAGTTCACCCAGCTGGGGTAAACAAACCTATAACAAGAAGGGAAAAGAAATGGAACAACTGGCAGAGACTTACCAATTTAGAATACAGGCACCTGAGCAACCGACCTTTTACCCCACAAATCATAGAAGTGCACCAAACATACTTGACTACTTCATAACAAATACAGAACTCATATCGAAACTAGAAGTACTACAAGAACTAAGCTCAGATCATATGCATATAGTTGCTTTCATAAATATTCCAACAACAATAGACAAAATAGAAAGAAAAATAGCATATACAGACTGGGAAAAGTTCAAAAAAAATATTCAAGAATATCCACAAGCAACAAATCAACAAATAGAAGACCTGGACACAGAAGTAAAAATTATAACCAATACGATTCAAGAACACATCAGAAATGCAACTAAAATGGTAGCACCAAAAAGAAAAGCACATGCAAATAACGAAGAATTGGATCAACTTATAAAACAAAGAAATAAATTCAGAAGACAAAATCAAACATACAATGACCCAATATCAAAAAACAAAATAAAAGAACTAAATAGCGCAATTAAACAAAAAGCAGCTGAACACAAAAATAAAACTTGGGAAGACATGATAAAGGATCTAATGAAGGACAGAAACAACATCTGGAAAATCAATTGCAAATTGGCAGGCAGAAAAATAAAAACACACACTCCAGTGATACATGGGGAAAATGGTTTATGTTATGCACCACAGGACAAAGTGGAAGCCATAGCCGACACTCTAGAAAAACAATTTGAACCAAATCATGAGCTAGTAGATGAAGAACAATTGGACGAAGCCAAAAAAATTATAAAAAAAGCAGAAAAAAGCCTAAAAAATGAAAAAGTCAAGGAAATAACATTAAAGGAACTTCTCACCATAATTAAAAAACTACCAAACAAGAAGTCACCAGTAATAGACAACATTCCTAATGAAGCAATCAAGAAACTACCACTAGAAGCGATAGAACATCTACTGGCAATCTACAACAAGATCTTAGAAACAGCAGAATTCCCAACAGTGTGGAAGCAAGCAAGAATAATAACCATACCAAAACCAAATAAAGATCCTAAATTCCCACAAAATAGGAGACCAATAAGTCTTCTGAATACTATGGCGAAAATAATGGAAAAAATAATAGTACAAAGGCTAGCAAAAATAGCAAGAAAAAGAAAGCTACTACCTAATCAACAATTTGGTTTTAGACAAAAACACTCTACTATACAGACAATTACTAAGGTAGCAAAATACATTTTGCTAGGACTTAACAGAAAGAAAACAACAATAGCTATGTTTGCAGACATTGAGAAAGCATTTGATAAGGTTCATCATACCTATTTAATATAGAAGCTCATTCAAGCGAACATGCCAGAACCTTATTGGTGACTGCTGCAAAACTACTTAAAAAAAAGAACCTTTCAAGTGATCCTAATGGACACAAATCTACAAGCAGAAAAATAAGTGCAGGAGTACCACAGGGTGGAGCCTTATCATCTTTCCTCTATACTTTCTACACAAGAGACCTACCAAAAGGACAAGGGACAAATACAACCATATATGCAGATGACACAGTCATTTATGCAAAAGACAAAAACACAAAATTCGCAAAGAGCCTGATACAACAACATATTAACAAACTTGAGAAGTATTGGAAAAAATGGGCTATTAAAGTAAACCCCACAAAAAGTGCAGTAATAGAATGCATAAGAAAAAGATACCCTGACAACACAGTAATCAAACTAAACAAAAAACCAATACCCACGGTTAAAGAAATTAAATACCTAGGAGTGTAACTATATCCAAAAATACAATGGATGGAACACCTAAATAAAGCATCGCAAACTGCAAGAGGCAAAATACTCAAGGTTTATCCACTACTTATGTCAAGCACCATAAAACTGCAAACCAAATTGTTGTTATATACAGCCATCGTAAGAACAGCCATGCTATATGGATCAGAAATATGGGGTAGGGCTGCAAAAGACCCACATCAAACCTCTTCAAATAACTCAGAACAATTTCTTAAGAATTATACTGCAAGCTACAAGATATACAACTAATGAAGAAATGCATGAAAAAACCAAACTAAAAACAATACACCAAACGATTGAAGAGGGAAGGAATAAGTTCTACCAGAACACTGAAGACCATAAAAACCCTGCTGTCCGCAAGTTAGGGATTTATAACAGAAAGGACAAAAAGAAACTTAAATAACACAGCACACTAAACAAGGACGATCTGGTGGGAATAACCTAAGTAGGGGACTGCCTGGCAGGGACAGTGCCGGTGGTGAGTATCACCCGCGAGCGCCACGCTAGCCGGAGGGGCCTACCAGGAACCCTGAAAAAGGGGGACAACCACCAGACACAGGGCACAAACCAGAAATAGACAATAGTAAACCACTGTAAAATGTAAATAACTAGTTAGTAGGGTTTTAATTTTTCAAACAAAAAAAAAATTAAATTAATAAAGCAGCACCCCATATGTACATGTGTAATCTCTATATGCTGACGCTGCCAATAGAGCCTAGTAGGGAAGCCCCATCTAGGTCCATTACTACCTAGGTGGAGGTAGGCATAGTGTAAGATATCTTTCTAAGTAAATATATAAAAATTAAGTACCATATTATACTAGGATACAGGGACACACTTACCAAAGTGGTAAAAAGCAGATGTAGGTATGTATATATGTAAAAACAAAATAATACAAATACAAATAAAAATAAATTAAAAATAAAAATAAATTAAAAATAGAAATAAATAAAAGCATAAAAACAATGTATTGCAATAAATAAATATGTTCGAACTGACTACTCGATGGCCAGCCATTCTAACAGAGTGGTAGGCAGCAGAGTACAAAACCTAATTATTACTAAGCAGGCAAATAGCCATTAATATGACTGCACGAGTTTCTGGGCGGCACTCTATACGAGAGCTGGCACAGGACTCAAGCAAAAAAAAAAAACTGCACTTAACTACTGACTGACTAGACTGACTTCAGCAGCAGCAGCGATAGGAGCAGGAGCAGCAGCAGCAATCGAGGAGTTAGCAAAGTGAAGAAGAAAGTTCTTGTGCAAACAAGAGGCAGGCTGCCATGGGACCTGGGAAGGGGGGGGGGCCTCCTCGGAGGCTCGCCTCCCTCGCGCACAAAGTTGGGGAGGGGAGTGAGAAATTCCGCGCGCTGGAGGGGGGGGGGAGCGCCCTGATTGGCCGAGCCTCTCGGCCAATAGGGTGCAACCACCCACCTATAAAGAGAAGTAGCACAGAAATCAAGCAGGCCGCACCTGCGGACCTGCGCAGCCAGTCTTTGACAGACGAGGCACCATCGCAGCTGACACAGCCAGACACTGACGTCACGCCACAGGGCGCGCGCGAATTCCGCACTGCCCCCATCACAGTAAAACACACACAGGACATACCGTATGAGAGGGTGTATCACATACTTACCAGACTGGGCTTAAGCTTCACTGCTAAGAATACAAACAGGGGCATCCTGTATTAATTCACGTCTGTCCCGCACTACCGCGAAGCACTTAAAGTATTCGACGGGTTAGAAGCGGAATATTATGTCACTCGAGCCCCGGAGGACAAACCACTAAAGTATGTCATTAAGGACATACCAGGGGGAACCAGCACGGCCAGGATCACTCAAGACTTGCTGGCACAGGGTGTACCAGTCTTGGTGGTCCACCAAATGTTTGACTACTCCAGGCGGGCATCGAACATGTTCCAGCTAGACGTACCACAGGGGAGCGGGGCTATTGTCAGCTCACTTAGACAGGTCTTTGGTCTTAAAATCCGCATCACAGACTTTCGCCACCCCAAGGGGCCCCTCCAGTGCAGCACATGCTGCCAAATGGGGCACATAGCTAAGCAGTGCCACTCCAGGCCGGTCTGCCCCCAGTGTGCAGGGCCCCACAAACTGCAGGAGGACTGCCCACGCCCGCCAAAATGTGCCCTCTGTAAACAGGAGCACAATGCCAGATACCGAGGCTGCCCTGTTTATCAGAGGGAGTGGCTGCAGAGACGTCCCCGTGGCCAACCACAGCGCAACCAGCAAACACCCAGGCGCCAACAGCAACATGACAAGCGACAGGCACGCACCTGGACCGCAGCTCCCCCGCCCCCCCTCAGCACAGGCAGTACAGCCATGCTGCAGCGGAGGAAGGCTGGCAAACTGTGAACCGCCGTCTCAGGCCAGCACAACATGGCTACCAGGGAACACAGACAGGCCCTGTTCAAGATGAACAGGAATACTGGGCGCCACCAACCAGCAATAGGTACGCGACTCTGGGGGAAGAGTACCCGACTCTGGGCACCTTCAATGAAAGAAGCCAGACAATATGCAAATCAGCAGGCCAGCTATGCACTGAACCAGCCTAGTCCGCAACGCAGGCGACAACAGCGACAACCACGTCAGCCCAACTACACCAGGGAAAATGACTCGATGCCCTCACAGGCAGGTCGATTGCGCCAATACTCGGAGCAACCTGTGAGTGCCCCGACAGCGCCAGATCACTCCATGCTGATGCAACACGCCCCTGCTACGCCTATGCAGGTGGCACCATTGATTGATGTATCACCCAGCAACAGCAGTGCTCCGACAGTGCCTGCATTGCTACCACAAGGGGCCACCAACATGCCGGCCACCATCGTGACAACGAGTATGCCACTACCAACACCCCCAGCGGTCATAAAACCAGACCGAATGGCGGCCAACCACAGAGACTGCCAGGTGCTGCGTGGCACAATCACGAAAGTGGCAGAAGCACAGCCGATACTCATGGACGTTGCACAGTAACTGTGCAACCTACTGGCAGCTTGGCTGGACACCACCTGAAAGACGAATTCACCTCGCCGTGAACCTCATCACGGCCATAACTACAGCTTCCTCCCCCAAACATGACAGCACACCACACTAATGTCCCCCTCACAAAAATAGCCACCTGGAATGCACGAAGCATACGACACAAACTTCCAAAGCTGCAAAAATTTCTTCGCGAACATGAAATCCAAATTATTGCCATTAGAGAAACACACCTCTCCCCCACAGACAACCTACGCATCCCAGGATAGATCATACACCGAACAGACAAGGACAACCATGGGGGGGGGGGGGGGGGAGTGGCGCTGGCAGTGCGCACAAATCTACTCCACCACGAAGTCCACCTACCAGACCTAGGGCTCATAGAAGCAAATGCAGTAGTCCTTACAATTTAAGGCAAGAAATGCACCATTATTTCCACATATGCTCCGCCTGGCCGCACAATTAAACCTGAAAACCTGCAAGTCCTAGCCACATTTACCTCCTCCTTCCTTCTCCTAGGCGACCTCAATGCCAAGCATCCTGCGTGGAACTGCCTGCAAACGACCACAAATGGCAGGGTGCTGTTTGCACACCAGCAGCTACACCGTTATATGGTCTGCGCTCCCTACCATCCTACCAGATATCCTGAAAATCCCCAACAAAATCCTGACATCCTCGATTTCACTATTTACTTTAATACCAACTTTGTATATGAATTAGAGGTTCTCCATGAACTCCACTCTGATCACCTGCCAGTCGTAGCAACATTAGAAGACGTCCACGCACCTACAACTAAACCTAAGAAAATCCTTAACTTCAGAAAAGCGAACTGGCCAAAATTAAATTCCTACATAGAACACCACCTCACTCCTGTCCCTACCATAACAACAGCTGCCAACCTGCAGGCATACTCGGCTGATCTAACCAGAACTCTCTCTAAAGCCATCCAAAACTATGTCCCAACAACAAAGCCGAAACCTGATCCAGTTGCCCTTCCCTTTCCCCTGCAACTGCTTCTCACTGCCAAAAACCAAGCTCGTCGTAGATGGCAACGAAACCGAACACCAGCACTCAAGAAAGAATACAACGATCTCCACTCCGAATTCCTCAGTCATCTAGCCATCCACCGAGCCACACTGTGGGACCACAAAATCACACAATTAACCACAGCCGACAACACTCTCTGGAAAGCCACCAAATCGTTAACTGCCAAGCCCGTTATCATTCTCCCCATTCAACAGCCAACTGGAACATTCGCCTACACACCACAGGAGAAAGTGAAGGCGCTAGCAGACAGCCAGGAACTTGCTTTCCAACCCAACATCCTCCCCAACAATCCGCCTCACACCCTCCTAATGTCAGAGCAAATAGCCACAATGCGACTAGCCACAACCACCACAGAACCTCTCCTCACCACAGAAATAGAAGTACAAAAAATCATTAAATCACTGAAGAACAACAAAGCGCCAGGAGCAGAAAAAATCCCCTCCCTCGTCCTCAAACAACTCCAACTTCGTGCCCTCCAGGCTATCACATCCTGCATTAATGGCATCCTTAAACAAACTCCTGGCCGCACACCTGGAAAGAAGCCAAACTAATCCTACTCCCTAAACCAGGCAAAAATCCCAAACTACCAACCAGCTACAGACCTATTAGTCTCCTCAACACGCATCCAACAACATCTGGAAGAACATCATGTAATCCCGGACTACCAGTTTGGCTTCAGGGCTCGCCACTCCACCACGCAGCAACTAGTCCGAATTACAGAACACATAACACATGCATTCAATTGGCATCAATACACTGCAGCTGTCTTCCTCGACATAGAAAAGGCCTTCGATCGAGTATGGCACGACGGTCTGCTACATAAACTACAAGTCATACAACTCCCGGACACATACATCAAAACATTAGACTCATACCTCCAACACCGCTCATTTCGTGCACACATTCCAGGCGCCATATCCACACCTAGACAAATACTGGCAGGGGTTCCACAAGGCAGTATACTAGGGCCCCTGCTATTTAACATATATGTAGCAGATCTCCCACAACTACCTGGAGCCAACATTGCGTGTTATGCAGACGACACCATGCTCTATACAAGCTCCCTCAGCCCCCACCTGGCTGTTCGAAGACTGCAAGATTCACTACACACCATAGAAGCATGGTTCACCGACTGGAGGACATCAATCAACGTAGGCAAATGCGAAGCTATCATATTCACGCGCCGACGAGTCCCAGAAAACCTGCCGCAGCTCAACCTATTCAATAACGACATAGAATATAAAACAACAGTAAAATACTTAGGAGTGCACATGGACCGCGGACTCACATGGAAGAACCACATCGC
Source organism: Bacillus rossius redtenbacheri (assembly GCF_032445375.1). Classification (NCBI taxonomy): domain Eukaryota; kingdom Metazoa; phylum Arthropoda; class Insecta; order Phasmatodea; family Bacillidae; genus Bacillus; species Bacillus rossius. The sequence goes on from NC_086337.1 coordinate 13,245,236, forward strand.
CAGTAAGCAAGCTCAAGCCAACGCAAGACTAGCAACGCTGTACCCCCTCTTAAACCACAAGAGCAGCCTAAGTACACAAAATGGCAAGATCCACTACACAGCCTGCGTTCAACCTGTAGTGACTTACGCATCCCCAGCGTGGAGCTACGCAGCGCCAACACACTTGCAAAAACTACAAATCGTACAGAATAAATCACTAAGAAGAATAGCACAAGTTCCCATTTATGTCCCGATGTTCCTAATACACAAGGAACTTCGTATAGAAACAATGCACGCGCAACTCGTCAAACAAGCCACATCTTTTTACAAATCAGTAGAAACACACACCAATCCGCTCGTACACAACCTGGGAAGATATAATCCTGAAGATGCCAGAAAATTCAAAAGACCGAAACACATTTTGTGTGAAAAACCCCCGTAAACATTTAAAAAAAACTCCGTCAAAAACAGTCGTGTTTTTCGTTCTCTCGCCAAGCCCGGGTCCGCGCTGATTGGCTGGTGCGCGCCAGTGGGCGGGGCCTCGGTGGGGGTACCCGCAGTCGGTTGCGGACTGGCGAGAAAACTTTCAGCCGAAAAACTCGTCTACACCTTGTCACCTTAAATTCCACATAACTTTTTAACTATAAACTCCACCGTCATGTTTGAACCGTAAAGGGGAGTTTGCCTTGAGCCTTGGCCGAGGACGGACGTGCGAAGAGGAGCTCCGCGCCTAAAGCTGTGTGTAGCACTTCACAGTGCTACCCAGTGTTTTTTTCTAAAAGGTAGCCTGTGCACCCAGAGTGCGCAGGCAGGTAGAGAGAGTGTAAAGGTACCAGGTACAGGTAATAATTACGACCGACGAGCTCTGAGACACCCGGGGAGTTAGATCCCCTTCAGCCTAGCCTGAACCCGGCTAACTTAGTCCCGGGGGACGGTCAGTGGGTGCTCACGAGTGTGAGGAACTGACGCGAACGAACAACATGACGGACATGGAAGCGGCAATGCCCTCCCCTCAGGAGGACGAGACTCAAGGCGACTGGCAGGCAGTCGCCACAAAAAAGGTGAAGAGGTCGCACCACGAGATGGCGACCTCTCCCGCGACCGAGCAGGCGGGCCCCGCCCCCCCTCAACAGCCACTCGCGGCAGCTCCCAAGGCCCCGCACGTGAAACCACTGTTTGTGTTTTTGGACCAGGGGCACAACTACCCTCGTGTCTACAAGGCACTTAAAGACTCGCTGGCAGAGAAATTCATCTGCCAGAACTGCGGCCGGAACGAATTAATGGTCCACACAGGGTCCATTACCGACTACCACCGGGCAGTCAAAGCCCTGCAAGTCATAGGCGCCCAGCACTCCGTCCTGCTTCAGCGGGACGAAGTGCCCTAAAAATTCTTGGTGCACGGCATCCACCACGACACGCCACAGGACTTCCTGCAGCAGGAGTTTGCTGCACTGAACCTCCCGGTGCAAAACTGCTGGTTCTTGGAGAACCGGCAGCGGCACCAAAAATGTGACACACTCGTAGTAGAAGTGCCACAGTCATGCCCGTCCGAGACAATCCAAGCCCTGCAGGAATTCGCAGGCATGAAAATCCGCGTCGACGACTACCGACGCCCGTCAGGCCCTGCCCAGTGCAGCAATTGCCAGCGGTTTACACACGTTGGCAAGGGCTGCGCTGCAAATGTCGTCTGCCGATGGTGCAGCGGCCCACACAAGGCCACTGAGTGCCCAAATGGCGGCAACCCCGAGTATAAAAAATGTGCTCTGTGTGAGGGCAAACACTGTGCCAACTACAGGGGGTGCAGTGAGTACAAGAAGGAGACCCGCAGGCACCTTCCCCCGGACATCCGCAAAGAGCGCGAGCAACAGTCTCGCCGCGACATCCGGGCCAACCAGCGAGCCGAGGCGCAGGCTCAGGCCCCCCAACTAGGCCCCTTTCACCCCCCAGGCCCCCCGAGGCAGAACCCCTGGGGCCCAAGGCACCCCCCGCCCCCCACCTTCGGGGACTACATGCTGCGAGCGGGCGTCAACACCTACGCCCCCCTGCAGCAGCACTGGGATGCCAGTCATGATGACATGGCCTACCCTGCCCTGGCCAACAACCCCCGCCCCCACGGACAGCGCCAGACCCAGCCAAAAAATAACTGGACTGGGCACAAAAATGGCAATGGCAAGCCACGCCAGCCCGCCCAAGACAAGCTGCAGGCCACACAGGCTGCAGCTGCAGTCCCGCCCAAGCAGGCCCCCCAGCCCGCCCCGCGGCAGGCGGAGCCCGCCCAGAGGCAGCCTGCGCCTCCCGCGGCCGAGCACATGGCCGTGGACGCAGCTCCAGTGGTGCCAACTGCCCCAGCTGCTCCCGCCCCTAGCGCCCAGCCCCTACAAATGAAGGATATGCAAAATATCCTCCAAACGAGCAAGGCCTTTCAGGCCAGCAGTCACATGAGGCAGGCTCTGGCACCACTGTGCCAACTGATAGCCATCTGGTGTGACCCGTCCAAGACCATGGCCGACAAGCTTCGTGCGACCATGGACTGCTGTGTTGCGCTTGCTGACGAGCTCACTGGCAGCGAATAACCAGGTCCCGGGATTCATACCAGCCCTGGCCAATAGTCTTAGGTTGCAGTCCCTCCTCTTCTGGAATGCACGCGGTATTAAATCTAAATTACCGGAATTTATAAACCACCTGGATAAATATAAAATTAAAATCGCGGCAATAAACGAGACGCACCTAATTCCGACAGATAGATTAACAATTTTAAATTATGTTATCTATAGGCGCGACAGAAATACCAGAAGCGGCGGCGTAGCTCTGGCAATACATAATAGCATTAAACATACCATTTGTCAGCTCCCGGACTTCCCTAACTTAGAAGCAATAGGCATAAATCTCACAATAAATCGGCAGCAAATTAAATTAATTTCAATGTATGCGATCCCAGGCAGGTCCCTCACAGTTGCGGACCTGGACGCCCTATATAATGCAGCCCCCAGCTTCCTTGCAGTCGGGGACATAAATGCAAAGCATCTAGAGTGGAATTCCAGGCGCGCAACTGCAAATGGAAGACTACTCTACACCCACCAATTAAATAAAAATGATCATGTTCATGCTCCTTCTGAGCCCACTCACGACTCAGGGAGACTGAATACTCTACCCGATGTTTTAGATATCGTCATAAATAAACGAGTTAATACAGGTTTCGAACTTGAAGTTGTGCATGATCTGTCTTCTGATCATTTTCCCGTGCATATAATTTTTGATGACACAACCACGAGCTCACAACAGCCTCGAAAAATCAGAGACTACAAACATGCAGACTGGCAAGGTTTTCAAAATTTCCTCACAATAAACCTACCGGACGCGGCCGAAATTAATATCGAAAATAGCGAAAACTTAGATCGCGCAGTAACCGAATTAACTAATCAAATCCAGGCCGGTATAAACCAGTGCATCCCAGAAAAGGAGGTTAGGTTAGCACACGACGAGCTGCCAGCATACATCAGCGATCTTATATCGCAAAAAAACAGACTGCGCCGTGAATACATCCGGCGACGCACACGGGCCACAAAACACAGAATAAACGAGTTAAACTCGGTTATTTCTGACGAAATAAGCCTATGGCGCAGCAGCCAATGGGAAGAAAAAATAGCCCAACTCAACATTCAGGACGGAAGTGCCTGGAATATGACCAGACGATTTTTAAATAAATCGGAAAAAATCCCACCACTCCAAACAAACAATGGACTGGCTTTCCAACCACAAGACAAGGCACAAGCTTTCGCTGACGTCTTAGAAACTGCCTTCCAACCTAACATGCAGCCTTGTGACAGGCAATTCACAGCGCAAATACATCGCGAACTTAGGATAAAATTGCGCCTGCCCACTACATCAGAACCCCTACTGACACAAGCACAGGAGGTTAAGCGTGCCATCAAAAAAATGAAGCCACGCAAAACCCCTGGTAATGATGGTATTCAGGCTGTAGTCCTGAAACAGCTACCTAATGAAGCCCTAGAATATTTAGCCACCTGCATTAATGCAATGCTCCGACTAAATATTTTTCCCGCCCAGTTGAAGGAAGCTAATGTAATAGTTTTCCACAAACCGGGCAAAAACAAAACACTGCCTCAAAACTACAGGCCAATAAGTCTATTAAGCACCATTTCCAAAGTCGCTGAATGTATTATATTACACCGACTTTAGGTACACATTCACGAAAATAACCTGCTCCCAAACGAACAGTTCGGCTTTCGCGGAGCACATTCGACAGTACACCAACTTGTACGATTCACTGAGGAAATTACCAGTGCATTTAATGTACAAGATTACGTGGTAGCAACATTTTTAGACGTAGAGAAAGCCTTTGACAGAGTATTCCTTGCGGGGCTAATCTACAAGCTTTATCAAACTAACTTCCCGGATTGCTATATCAAATTAATAGCATCCTACCTAGCAGACAGAACCTACAGAGTAACAACAGAAGGTGCTACATCCAATATCAAACAAATCAGAGCCGGAGTGCCACAAGGTAGCATTTTAGGCCCTGTATTATTTAACATGTATGTCAGCGACATGCCACGCCCAGCACATCGCCTAGTGAAGTTAGGCTGCTATGCAGACGACACAGTACTGTATAGCAGATCCCATAACCTCCCACTAGCCACGGACAGGCTTCAGGTAGCACTCACTGAGTTCGAGCAGTGGTGTACGACCTGGAGAATTAAGGTAAACACAGCCAAATCAGAGGCTATCGTGTTTACACGAAAAAATCTCCCGTCCACAGACACTAGGCCCCAGCTGCGTTTGTTTGCGGAAAATGTCCCGCACAAGGACGTGGTAAAATATTTAGGTGTCCACATGGACAGAAAACTGCTCTGGCATCATCATATTGACACCAAGCGCCAGCAAGCTCAGGTTAGAATTAGCACACTGTACCCAGTCATGAGTAGACGATGTGGCAGCAAGGTAAAAACAGGCCTCCTGCTCTACAAAGCACTCATTCGCCCTATAATAACATATGCAGCCCCTGTATGGGCCACTGCAGCAAACTCGCACTTATTAAAACTGCAGCGAATTCAGAATAAATGCATCCGAATCGCTACAGACGGCCCGAGATACTGCCCAGTAGAAGCCTTGCATCGCGAAACAGACACGGAAACGTTGCAAGACTTTTATATTCGTACAGCCCAAACTTTTTATGATAAATGCATAAATAGTCTAAACCCATTTGTTTCTACCCTCGGAAATTATGACCCGGACGTAGAACAAAAATACAAACGCCCAAAATCAATCCTCGCGCACCGCCCGCCGTAGCTGTGGGCCTCTGTACAGTCCGCAACGGCGAGGCGCCCTCTGATTGGCCAGCCAATCAGCGCGCGACCCCCTCCAAGCAAAACTAGTTTCCCGGCGCTCGGAGCAGCTCAGTACCTCCCGCGCCGGCCTTCCACGGACTCGTGGCAGGCTGGCAAAACAAATCTGCCTATGCTTCCGCATAATTAAGGGCAGTGTGTGCATGACAAATGAAACAAAACTCGCGTACAATACACATGTGTACTGGCAGCTCTTAAATAATAAGTAAACGTTAATTTAATATAAATTTAAGGTTTCACCCCCTTAGTTATAAGTTAAGTAAATTTAGAACATAAGCGCCCTAATTATCATACATGACAATTAATTATGTGATTATGTAATAACCAAACATGATTATAATAATTCAAAATGGTCCGAAGCACGCAGGTGTATGTACTAACCTGCCTCAGGGTTCACTGCTTGTGTTGCTAGGGCTGACTCTTTATGCCTGATGGGCATGGCTCGCCTGGCAGGCCTCACCTCCAGCGCCGGTCGTGTTTCTGATGGCATGAGATTTTGAATTACACCTAAATAAACACACAGATGGCTGTAATACATGTGATAACCAAACATGATGCTTATTCAAAATGGTCCGAAGCACGCAGGTGTATGTTATGACCTACTTCAGGGTTCACTGCCTGTGTTGTTAGGGCTGACTCTTTATGCCTGATGGGCATGGCTCGCCTGGCAGGCCTCACCTCCAGTGCCGGTCGTGTTTCTGATGGCATGAGATTTTGAATACCAGCTACCATTGCAACCAGTGTGACATCGCACACACACAACATACATACCAATCATATGTATGCGTATGTATATATATATATGCCTGCGCATGTATATATATATATGTACATAACACTAAATTTTTTTCCCCTTCTCAAACACCAAGCTAGCTGGCAGCCAGGTGGGAAACGACTAAGTCGCCCCCTAAAGACCAGTACCCAACCAAATAAAGCATAATGCGGACAAAAAGTCCAAGTTCCCTCCCAAACTTGCTTAGTAGTGACTTTCTACTCTGTCCAACTCTTCTTCCTGAACCATCCCTCTGTTCCCGTAGCCAACCTGCTTGCTATTAATGCATGAAATTTGCATCCCGCATGTGAGTGCCCAGGGTTTTCCCTCTGTCTATGGAGGTTTTACCTGGGCCCAACTTATCTCCAGTTTTAGTCTAGAATAGTCAAGTGAGGGGAGTTAGTCATGGCGCCAATCGCAGCCATGGCTGGCCAATCCCCTCCTTAGCACAATATGCATGCTCCCTTGTCTGCATGGTACTCCCTGCATGAGTAGAGCCTATAGGTTTCGGCCTGAGACGCACTTAAGTCCCTCCTAACCCAGACCCCTCCCAAAAACACTTTGTTTTTAGTTAGGTTAGGAAAAAAAAATCGAACCGTCAAATTGTCCCTAAAACACTCACCATTAAGAAACTGTATCCTGACTCAACAAATTTCACCACCCTGATTAAAGAAACCAACGAGAATCGCCGCCTCCCCTTTTACAGTGCAACTATCCCACATTCATTTTTAGTTTTCTTCCTAAATTATTGAAGTTTTGCAAAGTAATTTTCCCCCCACTTACCCCGTCATCTACTCTTCAGCAGCAGTGCTCCATGTCACCCACCCTCCCTGGGGGCCGCCACAGAGACGCCGCCCACAGTGCCTGTCATGTTCCAGAGAGCTGCTGCCATGCCTACCCAAATTTTTAGTGTTTAATAATTATTTTTACATCATAATTTTCTCCCCCCAGTGCTTCTAAACCACCCTAGTAGTGAAAAATATATGCAAAATAATTGTATTTATATATGCATATATATTAAATATTTTCGCAACACAAATCTACTCCCACGACTTCACCTACCATCTTGTGGGTTAGAGACGCCGGCCACAGTGCCTGAGTGCATGAGCCCCATTATTAGCCTAACCGGGCTAATAGCCATTAAACATAGTTATAGATCTGTGTAAATATGTGTTGTATTTTTAGTTGCAGGTCGCGCCAGGAGTTCCTGCCGCCCTCGATATGCCGTGGCCTACAATTGCCACATTCGCTCGTGCCTGCCTTGCACATACGCCGCATGGCGTGCTCAAAATGGCTCTTCCAGAAATCCCATCTGGGAGAGCCACAGTTCCCATTCGCCCTCATCCGCTTCCTTTCCCTTCGGGCCCTCGGTTGCGTTAATTTTCACTCACAGGCAACAGGTTTCCTCCAGTGCGCTCGCTGGTTTACTGTTTCCTACCCTTTGCTACTCCCCATAGGCTGTCGGGGTGCAAATTCCGCACCCCTGCAGGCTTGACCGCGCCAGACGCACGTCGCCAGCTGCTTCCCCCTCCCTCACAGGAGAGTGAAGACAGCATAGGCAGTTATTCAGTTTATCAAATTAAGCGTATAGGTCCCACCTGGCACGCATCAATTCCCTCAGTCAAATCATTCCCATTTGGTTAGCAGGGCTCACAAACACTTCGGCTGTGTGAGACTGACTTCAGCGTGAAGGGGCTGTAGTCTAAAAAAAAAAAAAAAAAAAAATTCAAGCAGCAGTCACCTCCCCCTCGGGGGAGGGTGCAGATGCTCATGCCATGAAAGGTTATAAGTTAAGCAAAAACTGCAGCAGCCAAATATTCAAGACTACAAGCAAGAAGGAAGAAACGAAGAACGCAAGCTGTGGAAACAAGATCTACAGAAGCCAGAACAGAGACCAGACCATCAGCCAGAACAGCAACCAGACCAGCAACCAGAACTTCCAGATCTTCCAGACTTCAGCATCAGCAAATCAGCTTCCAGGCAACCTAACGGTGACAACAAAGGGGTCTGGAGTAGTGTGTGTCATCGCTCCAGTTGCTATTGTCTCATTTCGGTGTTTCTGGTTTAAGTTCACCGTCGAAGTGGTGTTTTTCGTGATTTATATTCATTTGTGCACCTGCAGAAACGTTTGTGAGTGTCAGCGTTTCATCTTTTAATTTTAATCAGTGTTTTCGTGACCTTGTCAAAATGTAAACAAACTAGGAGACTTTCGATCAATCGATTCGGCCTGGACTCGCCTTTCGAGTTGTGTGGTCCCAATTCTTTTTTGTGGTCCCAATAAAGTGGTCCCGATTTTCTACGAAATAAATTTGTGGTCCCAACTGGAAATGGAGAGCGACATAATTCCTGCCTCTCCGGACGCCATTGTGGTGGACCCTCGGTCTTTTGCGGCCCGCCACCGCCTGTCATGCCTGGTAAGCACTGGACCGCGGCGGGCGGGCGCCGCTCCAACGTCATCTCGTCCTCCTCGGACTCGGATGCTGACGTCATCTCAGCCGAGACATCTTCGCAAGGTGCTGCCGACCGCCGCAACAGCAAGTACAGCAAGGACGCTGCCAAGGCGATTGTACGGTGCCAATACTTTGCGGGCCCTCGCCCTGATGGTGTTGGAGGCAGCACACCATCTTCTCGTGCCATCTCCCAGGCTGACACCAGGGAACACCGTCGCCAGCAGCAGGCGGAGGTTCTCCACACGAAGTGGCAGACGGACGCACATGTACCAGCTATCATTGATGCTGTCGCAGCGGAGGTGGAACGCCCCTGGTCTCATGGCCGCACGCCTTCCTGGGCTAATGATTTTCACCGCATTGACGCGGAGGAGTTAACGGACGCTGGTGGGGGGCCCGCCTCCCGTTCTGCCTCCCAGCCGGATATCAATCTCATTCAGCAGGTCGAGGAGACCTGGTGTGGGCTGTCCTCAGGATCGCTGTCTGCCCCCCGACCGGTGCCCACCATCTCCAGCTGCCACGCGCCTAGGAGTGCGGCGACAGTTACCAACACGTCCACTGTGATGACCACCACCTTGGTCGCCACCTGCGCTGTGTCGGGGGGCCACCCACCGGCCCTGTTTTCCCCTTTGGTTGCAGACATTGACCCCCCATTTCAAGCCATCGGGGCAGCGAGGCCACATCTGGGCCTTTCTCCTGCCGACCCCGGGCCCCACCCGACCCAGTGCCATGCCGTCCAGCTGCCGGGGTGGTTGAGGCGCCACCGGTGTCTTCGTGCCATCTCTACGGCTCCGCGCACCCCAGTGGTGCCCCCGGGTGGTCCTTCCTCTACCGAACCACGCGCCAAGCGTATCCCACCCATCGTTGTGGCCACCCGCCTCACCGCCGATGCACTGCGGAGCAATCGCGAATTGCGCCGTAAACTTTAGGGAAGCTTTACGGTGGACTACCTGCGGGGGTACCCACGCTACCACCCCACCTCTCTTCAAGACAGGGAAGTGCTCATGGAGTATTTCTGCACCCATGGGATCCAGTGCCATACTTTCCCGGTGGCAGGCCGCGCCAAACCAAAGTTAGTCCTGGCTGGTCTGCCCCCCACCGCCACGGAGGCATCGGTATGGGAGGAGCTGGCTGAGGAGGGCATCCGCCCGGACTCCCTCCGTCGCCTGACGCCGGACAGGGCGGCGGACCGCGGTGTCATCCGATTCCTCCTTGTCTTTCTGGATACCGCCCAGCTGGCGAAGGCCCGAGCCCTACCTCACCTGGCTGGGCTCCGGATTCAGTGGGAGGAGTTTCGGGCTGGGTTTCGCCCCCTCCAATGCCACAACTGCCAGCAGTGGGGGCACCGGGTGGAGGACTGCAGCCACAAGTTCCGCTGCCTCCGCTGGGTCCGGCAGCATGCCCACGGCGCTTGCCCGAAGACCCCAGAGGAGCCGCCTTGCTGCGTCAACTGTGAGGGGCAGCATCCGGCCAATGCCCGCACCTGCCCCTCCTACTTGAAGTTCCTCGAGCAGCAGCTGCTGCGGAAGGGGCCTTCACCGCAGCAGCTGCCACAGCTCCAACCACCACGCCACCACCTCCAGGACGTCACTCCCTCCCGGCCATCCATGGCTGCAGTACCTCCGGATGACTTTCCGTCCTTGCACCCTCCGACCACGTTCCATCCTCAGGGGATGCACTCCTATGCGGCATCTATTACCGGCCCTCCGCTGTTTCTGGGGCCCACTCCTTTTGCGGCACAGCTTCCACCTGCCCCTCAGGCCCCCTCAGCCACGCAAGGGCCCCACCCCGTCCCTCTCCTTCCGGTCGCCCCACCTGTGGTCTGGTCCTCGCATCGGCCACCGGGACGGGGTGAGGGTCTGAATCGGTCCCCATGGCCTTTGAACGGGCTTCGGCCCCCCTTCCCCCTCTTCCCGTGAGGGGCCCGTCTGCTGCACACTCCCAGGGGCTGCCCTCGGGTTCGAAACTTTCTGCCACCCGCCCGGTGGGCCCCTGGTCCCCAGGTCGGCCTGACCCGCCCTCCGAGGCCACCCCCCCACTGGCTGCCTCTTCACGGCCCTCCCTCCAACTGCCTCATTCTGTCCTTCCCTCTCACCCACCTTCCCCACTCCAGGACCTACCCCATTTTCCCCCCACGGTAGGTCTCGCTGGGCCGCAGCAGCCTCCACCTCCACTCGAACATCCGCCTTGTCCGCCTTCTCCCGCTTACCTTGCCCACTCTTCGGCCGGTGCAGCCTCGCCTCACCACGCACCTTCCTTCCTTCCGTCTGCTCGCCTCTCCTCATCTTCCCACATCCCCTTCTCGGCCTTCTTTGAGACTTAACACTGGCTACAGCACCTCCGTCTCCTCCCGTGGTTGCAGCTGTTTGCCACGGGCATCTACCACATCTCCCAAGCCTCTTCCCCTCTCCTTCAGACGGAAATATTTTTCCGCACCGTCCTAGCCTATTTGCAGGGTGTGTTCTCCACCCCCCCTTAAACTTGTCCTCTGGAATGCCCATTGCGTTCGTTCCAAGCAGGCTGATTTCTTCCATTTCCTACATACCCACCATCCTGACATAGTCTGCCTGACCGAGACTTGGCTGAAGCCCCAGCATCCTTTCTCCCCACCTGGGTACACCACCATCCGTCGGAATAGGGACTCGCGGGGGGGGGGGGGGCGGGGTTGCCCTCCTCATCCGCGAATCCCTTCCCCATCACCCGCGTGCGCTCCCACCGCCTCTTAATATGGAGGCGGTGGCTGCCCGCCTCCGCCTCGCCCCACACCCCCTCACTGTGTGCTCGGTCTACTTGCCCGAGCACGGTCCGTTCCCTGCCCGCGACCTCCGGGCGTTATTCCGCTTGGATGCCCGGGTGGTGGTGGGGGGGGACTTCAATTGCCGGCATCGCGACTGGGGCTGCTTGTCCACGAGCAATCGGGGCGTTCAGCTCCTTCGCATCGTCCAGGGTTCCCCAGCGCTCACCCTTTACTCACCCCCATCTTTCACGTTCATTCCGTGTCACATCCGGCAACGGCCGAGTGTCCTCGACTTGGTTATCACGGTGGGCCCGGTTGCTATGTCGGGGCTCTCGGCTCGCGCCGAGCTCACTTCCGATCATACACCAGTCATCGGTTTCGTGCGTGCGGCTTCCCGCTCTCTTCCTATGTCCCCCACTTCCTTCGATTTCGCTCGTGCTGACTGGGCCGCCTATCGGGCACATCTGGATGGTACACTCAACCTTCATTTCCACATCTCCTCCCGGCAGCAATTGGACGAGCACGTGTCCATCCTCACGGACTCGATCCTGGCTGCTGCACGGGCCTCCATTCCCTGTCGTCGCCCGCTCCTGCGAGGCTTGCCATTCCCGCCGTCTCTGCGCCAGCTCGTCTCGGCCCGGAATGCCGCCCGCTGGCGCTGGCAGTATCGCCGGACGGGGGACCGCTGGCGGGAGTACGTGGACCTTCGGGCGCACTGCCGGGGGCTCATCACCGAATGGCTGGCGGCGGAGCGGGTCCGACACATCCAGTCACTGTAATTTCGTTCCGGTTCAATCTTCCGCCATGCACGGGGCCTTCGTTCCACCTCTTCTGTCATGCCGCCGCTGGACGGGGGACCGCGGGGTTTATGTGAGTCCCCTGCCCAGAAGGCGGAACTCCTGGCGGGCTTCTTCCATTTATCTTTTACCCCCACACTCCCGCCAGGGGTCACGTCCCTCCTCCCGGTCCACTATACCCCGCCTCCCCCTCCGCGACCTGGTGATATTCCATTGACCACCCCAGGGGAAGTGTACCTTGTCACCTCTCATCTCAAACTTCGCTCTGCCCCTGGGCCCGACCAAGTCCATCCGTGGCTGGTCTTCTCCCTTTCCCAGAAGGCCACCGTGTTTCTCACCAAAATCATTAATGGCATCCTCCTCACGGGTCACTTCCCTACCTCGTGGCGGACAGCGACCGTTGTGCCCATTCCGAAGTCGCGTGCAGTTGCTCATCTTCCCGCGGGCTATAGGCCCATCAGCCTCCTGTCAGTCCTCTCTAAAGTGGCCGAGATAATCATCCTCCGCAGGTTGGAACTTCATCTCACCCCTCTCGGTCCCCTTCCTGCATTTCAGTTTGGTTTTCGGCGCGGGCTGTCGGCGCAAAACGCCGAATCGTGCGTCGTTGACCAAATCACCGAAGGCTTCACCTCCTTCCAGCACATTGGTGTTGTAAGGCTCGATCTGTCCAAGGCCTTCGATACCGTTAGCCATCACGCGCTCCTTCTGAAGCTGGCATTTCAAGGCTTTCCTCCTGCTCTCATTCATATTCTTTATAACTTTCTTTCACATCGCTCATTTCGTGTCCGTGTCGACCAATCTTTTTCGCAGTCCTGCCACGTTCCTGTGGGTGTCCCTCAGGGAGCGATCTTGTCGCCCCTGCTTTTTTCCCTCTACACTTCCGACATACCTGTTCCCCCCCCCCCATTGCACTCTCACCCTCTATGCCGATGACACTGCCATCTCCACCACATCTCGTCTTGTCTCCGATATTCCCGCTCGCCTCACGGCGGCAGTATCACTAATCTCCACTTACTATCATTCTTGGGGAATCCGGGCGACCGCCAACAAATCCCGCGCAAATCTTTTCACCCGCCGATTCCCTCGGCCCCCGCCCACCGTTGTGTCCCGGGGGGAGCCGATACCCTGGTCCCCATCGGTGGTGTACCTGGGTGTCCGCCTGGACTCCGGTTTGCGGTGGGGTGCGCACCTGGCTGACTCCATCTCGTCGGCCCGACGTGCCCTCTTTGCCCTGGCGCCTCTCCTCAGGCCGACCTGTCCTCTTCCCACTTCCGACCGCGTCACGCTTCTCCGTCTATACATCCTCTCAATCCTACTGTATTGCTCACCTGTGTGGGCGTACGCCTCCCCCAAGGCCTTCCGCCCACTCGTCTTTTTTCACACTTCCCTTCGCATGTAGCTAGGCCGCCCCCGGTGGACTCCCATTCCTGCCCTTCTGGATGCCACCTCCCTCCCGCCGCTCACCCTCCTGATCACGGCCCGGGCCGATCGGTTTTACCACTCCGTCCGTCGCTCCCGCCTGCCCATAGTGGCTGCTATTGCCGCCTATCATCCTACACTCCCTTACACACACCGTCGTCTCCTGGACTACCAGGCCCACCGGCCACCCTAGGTGGCATCCCAGGCCGTCCCCTCCCGTGCATCTCCCATGCGCTGTTTCTTGCTGCCCCGTGGCCCCCAGGGCGAACAATGACCCCGTGACAAAGCGTGTGTTCTGTGGTGGAACTGCCGGCCCCCTGGCCTCGGTTGTGGTATTCTGATGTACTCGTAGGGTGCAACCATATCAGGGGTTTTTTGAACTAGTTTTTCCCAGTCGCCGACCTTCCTATCGTTCATGGTGCCAGGTTCCTTTTATTAACTGTATACTTGAACAAACTCTGGAAGAAACATGAGGTTTGGGACAGTGTTCGTGGTGTATTGACTACTGTACTTGTATAAGTCTGTATTCGGTATGTATGTTACACCATCTGTACGCGCCCAGGCGCCTTCCTGTACCAAGCCAAATAAAAGCATTTCAAATTCATTCAATTCACAAAGGGGTCTGAAAATCAACCTGTTGGTATGCTGTCGGAGTCAGACCCCCAAGGCCTAGCCCCATGTGGGTCAGTGGCAGCTGCCAAGCAGGTACACAAAGAAGGTCGTGTTCGTCCAGCCAAAAGTCAGGCTGAGGCGGGCCCCACTCCAGGAGATACACCCTTTGAGGGCTTAGCCCCTGTGAACTACAAGGGTCCCTGGAGTGGCTCAGGCACACTGCACAAAGGAGAAAAATCGCAAGTTACATTCAAAAGCCACACACACAAAGCATCACACTCAATAAACAAAATCAGAAATTCAAAAACACACAGCAAAAAATCCCTAACAAACGGACAGCAGGAAACACTCGAGAATAATGAAAAACAAAAACGAAAAGTAAGCCCTCAAACTAAGAACAAAAACAGAAAGGAAAGCGATAACTAATGAACAAGCCAATGTACACGAAAAACGACCTCTGCCAATTCTAATAACATCACTTGAACAATTTAGGAAAATTGCAAAATCAATAGCAGAAAACACAACTGAGGAAACCAAACTCATATTCACTAAAGAGGGAGGAAAAATAGCATGTCAAAACACAAGCTCGCACAAAAAATGCATGGAAATATTAAAGGAAAACAATATTCCAAGTTTCACTTACAGAAATAAGCCGAATACCATTGTAGGAGTACTGCGAGGTCTGCAGTCAACAATCAATGCTGAGGAGGCCAGGGAAATGCTCGAAGACGAAGGATTTGAAGTTATAAATATAGCACAAATGACTAAATGGCAAAACAGGGCAGGGGAAAACACGAGTGTCCCAATGGCATTATACAAAGTGGAACTACCACAAATTTAAAAGGAACATTTTATCCAACTGACAAGACTCGGTGGTTTCGCTGTAAAAACTGAAAAATACATCAAGCCTCAAAAAATACTGCAATGCTACAGGTGCCAGGAGTATGGACATCACAGTAGTTGCTGTAACCAAGAAGAAAAATGCCTGAAATTCGCCAGAACACACCAAACAAATGAATGCAATGCAGACACATCAGCATACAAATGTGCAAATTGTAATGGGAAACATTTACAACAGCAAGAAATGTCCAGTAAGGCAAGAAGCAGAATATAAACTTAAAGCAAAACAGGAACAAATACAGGAAAAATCAGGACGAACAAAGGAAGCACAAGAAGATCCAAAAACAACACTGCAAAACTTCCCAGAAATTAAATTAAATTGGGCAAACAAAACTACAAAAAACAACACAGAAACACAAAAGAAGAAGACACAAATAGAAGCAGACAACAGGACACAGGTGCAGGCTCAATTTGAAACAATAAAAAACATGCAAGAAGCTTTTGACTTTCTTCAGACAGAGGAGTTTCTAAATGCAATCAGTACAATCCTCAAGATAAAAGAAAAGGTCTTTAAATGCTAATCAAAGGAAGATAAGGAAAAAAACAATAACAATAGAATTATTGATGATGTTTCAAAACTTAGATGAAGTAGGAAACATAACAAGAAATGAGGAAAAAATCGCTGAACAAACCCACAAGAAACACACAAAACAAGCTGAACAAAACAAACAAGTGATACCAAAAGAACAAGCCGAACTTGCAAACCAAGCAAAACACATGGAACAAATGTAACAAGCAGAACATGAGGAAAAAGATCAGGAATATGTCGACATAATAACAGTAGGCAATCAGAAGACAGAAGACAGAATTAAATCACATACAAAGAACAACCCAAAAAAGGATAAAATAAGGAAAGCAATATGGTCAACATAAATCAACAAAGAAACAAAAACATGACCGAACTTAAAACCATGGTTTGGAATGCAAATGGAATAGAATCAAAAACATACGAATTTGCCACCTTCCTATTCAAGCACAACATCGACATAGCACTAATCACAGAAACTAAACTACTGGAAAAGGATAGATTGTATATACCAGACTACAACATTTATA
The DNA here is from genome assembly GCF_032445375.1 of Bacillus rossius redtenbacheri. Classification (NCBI taxonomy): domain Eukaryota; kingdom Metazoa; phylum Arthropoda; class Insecta; order Phasmatodea; family Bacillidae; genus Bacillus; species Bacillus rossius. The sequence goes on from NC_086337.1 coordinate 13,261,321, forward strand.
AAACAAGCAGGAAAGATAAAATAGGAGGAGGGACAGCCCTTTTAATAAAAAAGGGAATAAGACACATGCCAATAGGAGGAAATGATGAAAACACCACCATAATAATACCAAACAGGACGGGAAACCTTAGCATATCAGCCTTCTACAGTCCTCCAAAAGCTACAAACATGAGCGACAATATAGAGCATATTATCAAACAAGCCCCACACTTTATTATGGGTGGTGATTTCAACAGTAGGTCACCCAGCTGGGGTAATCAAACCTATAACAAGAAGGGAAAAGAAATGGAACATCTGGCAGAGGCTTACTAATTTAGAATACAGGCACACGAGTAACCGACCTTTTACCCCACAAATCATAGAAGTGCACCAAACATCCTTGACTACTTCATTAAAAATACAGAACTCATCGAAATTAGAAGTACTGCAAGAACTAAGCTATGATCATATGCCTATAGTTCCTTTCATAAATATTTTAACAACAATAGACAAAATAGAAAGAAAAATAGCATATACAGACTGGGAAAAGTTCTAAGAAAATATTCAAGAATATCCACAAGCAAAAAATCAACAAATAGAAGACCTGGACACAGAAGTAAAAATTATAACCAATACGATTCAAGAACACATCAGAAATGCAACTAAAATGGTAGCACCAAAAAGAAAAGCATATGCAAATAACGAAGAATTGGATCAACTTATAAAACAAAGAAATAAATTCAGAAGACAAAATCAAACATACAATGACCCAATATCAAAAAACAAAATAAAAGAACTAAATAGCGCAATTAAACAAAAAGCAGCTAAACACAAAAATAAAAGTTGGGAAGACATGATAAAGGATCTAATGAAGGACAGAAACAACATCTGGAAAATCAATTGCAAATTGGCAGGCAGAAAAATAAAAACACACACTCCAGTGATACATGGGGAAAATGGTCTATGTTATGCACCACAGGACAAAGTGGAAGCCATAGCCGATACTCTAGAAAAACAATTTGAACCAAATCATGAGCTAGTAGATGAAGAACAATTGGACGAAGCCAAAAAAATTATAAAAAAAGCAGAAAAAAGCCTAAAAAATGAAAAAGTCAAGGAAATAACATTAAAGGAACTTCTCACCATAATTAGAAAACTACCAAACAAGAAATCACCAGGAATAGACAACATTCCTAATGAAGCAATCAAGAAATTACCACCAGAAGCGATAGAACATCTACCGGCAATCTACAACAAGATCTTAGAAACAGCAGAATTCCCAACAGCATGGAAGCAAGCAAGGATAATAACCATACCAAAACCAAATAAAGATCCCAAATTCCCACAAAATAGGAGACCAATAAGTCTTCTGAATACTATGGCGAAAATAATGGAAAAAATAATAGTACAAAGGCTAGCAAAAATAGCAAGAAAAATAAAGCTACTACCTAATCAACAATTTGGTTTTAGACAAAAACACTCTACTATACAGGCAATTACTAAGGTAGCAAAATACATTTTGCTAGGACTAAACAGAAAGAAAACAACAATAGCTATGTTTGCAGACATTGAGAAAGCATTTGATAAGGTTCATCATACCTATTTAATACAGAAGCTCATTCAAGAAAACATGCAAGAACCTTATTGGAGACTGCTGCAAAACTACTTAAGGGGCAGGACCTTTTAAGTGATCCTGGATGGACACAAATCTACAAGCAGAAAAATAAGTGCAGGAGTACCACAGGGTGGAGCCTTATCACCATTCCTCTACACTTTCTACACAAGAGACCTACCAAAAGGACAAGGGACAAATACAACCATATATGCAGATGACACAGTCATTTATGCAAAAGACAAAAACACAAAATTCGCAAAGAGCCTGATACACAACATATTAACAAACTTGAGGAGTATTGGAAAAAATGGGCTATTAAAGTAAACCCCACAAAAAGTGCAGTAATAGAATGCACAAGAAAAAGATACCCTGACAACACAGTAATCAAACTAAACAAAAAAACCAATACCCACAGTTAAAGAAATTAAATACCTAGGAGTGTATCTAGATCCAAAACTACAATGGATGGAACACCTAAAGAAAGCATCGCAAACTGCAAGAGGCAAAATACTCAAGCTTTACCCACTACTTATGTCAAGCAACATAAAACTGCAAACCAAATTTTTGTTATATACAGCCATCGTAAGAACAGCCATGCTATATGGATCAGAAATATGGGGTAGGGCTGCAAAGACCCACATCCAACCTCTTCAAATAACTCAGAACAAGTTCTTAAGAATTATACTGCAAGCTACAAGATATACAACTAATGAAGAAATGCATGAAAAAACCAAACTAAAAACAATACACCAAATGATTAAAGAGGGAAGAAATAAGTTCTACCAGAACACTGAAGACCATAAAAACCCTGCTGTTCGCAAGTTAGGGATTTATAACAGAAAGGACAAAAAGAAACTTAAATAACACAGCACACTAAACAAGGACGATCTGGTGGGAATAACCCAAGTAGGGGACTGCCTGGCAGGGACAGTGCCGGTGGTGAGTATCACCCGCGAGCGCCACGCTAGCCGGAGGGGCCTACCAGGCACCCTGAAAAAGGGGGACAACCACCAGACACAGGGCACAAACCAGAAATAGACTTTAGTAAACCACTGTTAATTGTAAATAACTAGTTAGTAGGGTTTTTATTTTTTCAAACAAAAATAAATAAAAATAAATTAACAAAGCAGCACCCCATATGTACGTGTTGTAATCTCTATATTCTGACGCTGCCGATAGAGCCCAGTAGGGTAGCCCCATCTAGGTCCATTACTACCTAGGTGGGGGTAGGCATAGAGTAAGATATCTTCTAAGTAAATATATAAAAAAATTAAGTACCATTTTATACTAGGATACAGGGACACACTTACCAAATTGGTAAAAAGCAGATGTAGGTATGTAGATATGTAAAAACAAAATAATAAAAATACAAATAAAAATAAATTAAAAATAAAAATAAATTAAAAAAAAAACAGAAATAAATAAAAGCATAAAAACAATGTATTGCAATAAATAAATATGCTAGAACTGACTACTCGATGGCCTGCCATTCTAACAGAGTGGTAGGCAGCAAAGTACGAAACTAATTATCACTAAGCAGGCATATAGCCATTAATAAGATATAGAAATTTTTAGTTAAAACTTTAAAATCAATCCCATAGGCAGGAGGTAAAAGTCCAGTGGACCAGGTATTCCAAAGCAAAACTGCACGAGTTTCTGGGCGGCACTCTATACGAGAGCTGGCACAGGACTCAAGCAAACAAGTGGCCGGGGCAAAAAAAAAAAACTGCACTTAACTCTGGTGACAGCAGCAACTACAGCAACAGCAGCAACATCGAGGAGCTCTCACTAGAAGCAAAGGAGAAGAGTGCTACGAGGGAAGAAGAGAGAAAACTTCAAGTGGAAGAACGACAAGGCTAGGGGATGCTTGGCAAGGGGGGAGCCTCTTCGGGGGATCGCTCCCCCTCCTCGAGCCTCGGAGGGAGGGAGGACTGCTCGCCTCCTCGCGAGGGGAAAGGGGGCGCGCTCTTATTCGCCGAGCCGCTCGGCCACTCAGGAGAGGGCAGCCTCCTATAAAAGAGGAGTGCAAACGAAATCGTCTTCGAGAGTTCGCCTTCGGCAGCCGACGAGTGAGGTCAACCAGTGAAGAAGCTCTCTGAGAGGCAACCTGCGGCGATAGCAAGCGGGGCTACAAGGTGTATTCGCACTTTTAAGTGCTAATACTGCCACAGTAACTTGTGCGCCCTGCGCGCGCAAGCCAGTAACAGTGTCTGCCTAGGTGTAGTATAAGTGTAGCACACGGAGAAGCCCGGGGCGTAGCTGCCCCTACAGCATAGCCGGCAGCCCGGCTTGTCCGGGCTGATTGGGTTAGTGGGTCTCCTGTGTGAGCCTAGGATGCCTACTCACAGCCAACCAATGGCAATGAGCGACACCCCCTCAGGGCCCCCCCCCAATTAACATGACAACGACCGACCAAGCCACTTCAAGGCAAGACGATGTGGGCGGCACATGGTCGGTCCACACGAATAAGAGGGCGAAGCGTGCGCACCTGGACGTGTCCAGTGCCAGCAGCGAGGACGAGGCAGGCCCGTCCCCCTCCCCCCTACCCGCGCAGCCACCCGAGGCCTTAGCCAAGACGCCCAAGGTGAAGCCTTTGTTCGTGTTCCTCGATCAAGGCCACCAGTACCCGAGGGTCTACACGGCCCTAAAAAATGCCCTGACTGGCAAGTTTACTTGCCAGAACAGAGGCCGCGACGAAATAATGGTGCATACTGCATCAGTCCGGGAGTACCACCGGGCGATCAAGGCCCTCGAGGCTATTGGCGCGCAAAATTCCGTCTTGCTGCAGCATGACGAAATTCCAAAAAAGTTCGTGCTGTGTGGCATCCACCGCCACACCCCCCTGGACATCCTGCAGCAGGAATTCATTGCCCTGAGCCTGCCAGTACAAAACTGCTGGTTCCTGGAAAGCAGGCAGCGTCGTGAAAAGTGCGATGCACTAGTAATTGAGGTGCCGCAGACTTGCAATTCTGAGCGCATCTACGGCCTCACAAAGTTCGCTGGCATGCGGATACGGGTAGACGACTACCGACGCCCGTCAGGACCCAGCCAATGCAGCAACTTCCAGAGATTCACTCACTCTGGCAAGGGCTGCAAGGCCAATCCCGTCTGCAGGTGGTGCAGCGGCCCCCATCGTGCCCCGGACTGCCCGAATGGCGGCAATCCGGAGCACAAGAAATGCGCAAGCTGCAAGCTGCAGCATTGCGCCAACTACAGAGGCTGTGCTGAATTTAAAAAGGAATCGCGCAGACATCTGCCCCCTCAAGTTCGCAAGGCTCGCGAACAACAGTCCCGAAGGGACATGAAAGCCAACAGACAGGCTGCAGCAGGCCCCCCTCCGCAGCAGCAGCAGCAACCAGGCCCCTCTGGCAACACTGGCCCGCCCAGGCAGAACCCCTGGGGCCCGAAGTTCCCCCCGCCCCCCACTTTCGGCCAGTACATGGCCCAGGCTGGAGCGAACATGTTTGAGCCGCTGCAGCAGCACTGCGAGCCCGGCTACGACGAGATGGCCTACCCAGCGATTGCCAATAACCCGCGTCCGCGTGGCCAATGGCAGCAGCGTGGCTCTAAAAAGCACCCCACAGGCCACAAAAATGGCAAGGGAAAACCCCGCACCACTACTGAGGGTCAACCCCAGCAGCAAGCCCAGGCTCAGCAGCCTGCAGCAAAGCCAGCTCCTGTTGCTAAGCCCAGAGCGACGCCCAAGCCTGTCCCGCCGCCGGCTGAAACCCCGGCCGAGGACAATATGCTGATCGACGTGGTAACAGTGGACCCGACAGAGCCACTCACGCCAATCAGCAGCAACCAAGCTCCGCGCCTTGAGGACATACAAAAAGTCCTTCAAGACAACGAGGCTGTCAGCTCAAACAGCCAGCTGCGCGACGCCATGGGCCCCTTGTGCCAGATCATTATCATATGGCTGGACCCCACCAAAACCATAGCTGAAAAGCTCACAGCAACAATGAACTGCTGTGTGGCGCTCGCTTACCAGTTCCATGGTGCCCACTAATCCGACACCGAACTGCAGTCAAACCCCGGCCACTAGTTTTAGAATCCATTCCCTCCTTTTCTGGATCGCACAAGGTATAAGACACAAAACCACGGAATTCATAAACCACTTAGAAAAACATAAAATTAAAATAGCAGCTTTAAATGAAACGCATTTGAAGCCGACTGACCGATTCACAATATTAAATTACTCTATCTATAGGCGCGATCGAAATGCATACGGCGGGGGGGTAGCCATTGCAGTCCACAATAGCATACAACACACTGTATGCCAGCTCCCTGATTTTCCTCACCTAGAAGCCGAAGGAATAAATTTAAAAATTAATCGGCAGCAAATTAAACTGATCTCTATGTATGCTCCGCCGGGCAGGTCACTCAGCGAGGCGGACCTGGACACCCTATATGGGTCGTCTCAGTGCTTCCTTGCAGTCGGAGACATAAATGCGAAACACCTAGCATGGAACTGTAGGCGTATGACCACAAATGGTAGGCTCCTATATGTGCACCAACTTAATAAAAATTATCATGTTCATGCTCCTTCAGAGCCCACGCATGACCCAGATAGGCATAATACCATGCCCGATATTCTATATATTGCTTTAAACAAGCGTGTAAACACGGGATTCGAACTCGAGGTTGTACACGAAATGTCATCCGACCATTTCCCAGTCCATTTAATTTTTGACGATGCTAATGTGGACTCGAACCCGCCCAGAAAAATCAGGGATTATAAAAATGCCGATTGGCTAGGCTTTAAAAATTTTCTTACCACTAACCTACAAAATGTCGCGGAAATAAATGCAGAAAACAGAGATAGCCTGGAAGATGCTATTACCGAGCTTACCACAAACATACAGGAACGAATAAACCTGTGCATACCAGAAAAGGAGATTAGGCTAAGTCATGACGAGCTGCCAGCATATATCTGCGATCTTATATCGCAGAAAAACAGACTGCGCCGCGAATATACGCGGCGCCGCACCAGAGCCACTAAACAGCGCATTAATGAATTAAAAACAGTAATCTCTGATGAAATCCTACTCTGGCGAAGCAGCCAATGGGATGAAAAAATAGGCCGACTCAATGTTCAGGACGGAAGTGCCTGGACAATGACAAAGCGATTCCTAAACAAGTCAGAAAAAATCCCCCCCCTACAAACAAATCAAGGGGTAGTATTCCAGTCCCGAGACAAGGCACAAGCTTTCGCTGAGACCTTAGAAACCACCTTTCAGCCCAACATGCAGCCCTGTGACATTCCTTTTACAGCGCAAATCTATCGTGAATTGCGGGTAAAACTGCGCCTCCCCACAACCTCAGAACCTCTGCTGACACAAGCACGCGAGGTAAGGCGAGCTATCAAAAAATGAAGCCACGCAAAGCCCCCGGGAATGACAGCATTCAGGCAGTCGTCCTAAAACAGCTCCCAGACGAGGCGCTAGAGTATCTAGCATCATGCATAAACGCCATGCTGTCACTTAATATTTTTCCCTCCCAATGGAAAGAGGCGAAAGTTATAGTATTCCACAAGCCAGGCAAAGATAAGTCACTGCCGCAAAGCTATAGGCCTATAAGCTTGCTCAGTACAGTATCTAAAGTTGCAGAATGTATAATACTGCACCGACTAAATCAACATATTCAGGACAATAACCTACTGCCAAATGAACAGTTCGGCTTTCGCAGTTCGCATTCGACAGTATACCAACTAGTCCGCTTAACTGAAGAAATCACTGGCGCATTTAATGTCCAGGACTATGTCGTTGCAACATTTCTAGATGTGGAGAAAGCCTTCGACAGAGTGTTTCATGCAGGGCTAATCCACAAGCTATATCAGGCAAATTTCCTGGACTGCTATATTAAACTAATAGCATCCTACCTAGCCGATAGGTCCTTTAGAGTGTTCACTGAAGGAGCCACATCAGACCTAAAGCACATAAGAGCTGGCGTGCCACAAGGCAGCATCCTAGGCCCTGTGTTATTTAACATATATGTAAGTGATATGCCACGCCCTGCGCATCGCTTAGTTAAATTAGGCTGCTATGCAGACGATACTGTACTGTATAGCAGATAGCACAACCTCCAGCTAGCTACCAACAGGCTACAGGCAACACTCACTGAATTTGAACAGTGGTGCACGACCTGGCGAATGAAGGTAAACACAACTAAGTCTGAAGCTATTGTGTTTACGCGCAAAAACCTCCAGCCCGCCGATAATAGGCCACAGCTGAGACTGTTTGATGACAACATCCCGCACAAGGATGTAGTCAAATATCTAGGCGTCCATATGGACAGAAAATTACTCTGGCGTCACCATATTGATGCCAAGCGAGGCCAAGCACAGGGTAGAATGAACACATTATATCCTGTAATGAGTAGGAGGTGCGGAGGTACAGTAAAGTCTGGCCTACTGCTCTACAAAGCCCTTATACGCCCACTAATAACCTATGCAGCCCCTGTTTGGGCTACTGCAGCTAAAACTCACTAAAACTGCAACGCATTCAGAATAAATGCATTCGAATCGTTACCGACGCCCCTAGTTACTGCCCCGTAGCGGCATTGCATCGTGAAACTGGCACTGAAACTTTGCATGACTTCTACATTCGAACAACACGAACTTTTTACGAAAATTGCGTAAATAGTTTAAATCCACATGTTTCCTCCCTTGGAAATTATGATCCTGACATTAGACAGAAATACAAACGCCCAAAATCAATCCTCGCGCACCGCCCGCCGTAGCTGTGGGCCTCTGTACAGTCCGCAACGGCGAGGCGCCCTCTGATTGGCCAGCCAATCAGCGCGCGACCCCACCAAACAAAACTAGTTGCCCGGCGCTCGGAGCAGCTCAGTACCTCCCGCGCCGGCCTTCCACGGACTCGTGGCAGGCTGGCAAAACAAATATGCCTATGCTTCCGCATAATTAAGGGCAGTGTGTGCATGACAAATGAAACAAAGCTTGCGCACAATACACATGTGTGCTGGCAGCTCTTAGATAATAAGTAAACGTTAATTTAATATAAGTTTAAGGTTTTACCCCCTTAGTTATAAGTTAAGTAAATTAAGAACATAAGCGCCCTAATTATCATACATGACAATTAATTATGTGATTATGTAATAACCAAACATGATTATAATAATTCAAAACGGTCCGAAGCACGCAGGTGTATGTACTAACCGACCTCTGGGTTCACTGCCTGTGTTGTTAGGGCTGACTCTTTATGCCTGATGGGCATGGCTCGCCTGGCAGGCCTCACCTCCAGCGCCGGTCGTGTTTCTGATGGCATGAGATTTTGAATTACATCTAAATAAACACACAGATGGCTGTAATACATGTGATAACCAAACATGATGCTTATTCAAAATGATCCGAAGCACGCAGGTGTATGTACTAACCGACCTCTGGGTTCACTGCCTGTGTTGTTAGGGCTGACTCTTTATGCCTGATGGGCATGGCTCGCCTGGCAGGCCTCACCTCCAGTGCCGGTCGTGTTTCTGATGGCATGAGATTTTGAATACCAGCTACCATTGCAACCAGTGTGACATCGCACACACACAACATACATACCAACCATATGTATGCGTATATATATATATATATGCCTGTGCATATATATATATATATATATATACATAACACTAATTTTTTCCCCTTCTCAAACACCAAGCTAGCTGGCAGCCAGGTGGGAAACGACGAAGTCGCCCCCTAAAGACCAGTACCCAACCAAATAAAGCATAATGCGGACAAAAAGTCCAAGTTCCCTCCCAAACTTGCTTAGTAGTGACTTTATACTCTGTCCAACTCTTCTTCCTGAACCATCCCACTTTGGTAAGTGTGTCCCTGTATCCTAGTATAATATGGTACTTAATTTTTTTATATATTTACTTAGAAGATATCTTACTCTATGCCTACCCCCACCTAGGTAGTAATGGACCTAGATGGGGCTTCCCTACTGGGCTCTATCGGCAGCGTCAGAATATAGAGATTACAACACGTACATATGGGGTGCTGCTTTGTTAATTTATTTTTATTTATTTTTGTTTGAAAAAATAAAAACCCTACGAACTAGTTATTTACAATTAACAGTGGTTTACTATTGTCTATTTCTGGTTTGTGCCCTGTGTCTGGTGGTTGTCCCCCTTTTTCAGGGTGCCTGGCAGGCCCCTCCGGCTAGTGTGGCGCTCGCGGGTGATACTCACCACCGGCACTGTCCCTGCCAGGCAGTCCCCTACTTGGGTTATTCCCACCAGATCGTCCTTGTTTAGTGTGCTGTGTTATTTAAGTTTCTTTTTGTCCTTTCTGTTATAAATCCCTAACTTGCGGACAGCAGGGTTTTTATGGTCTTCAGTGTTCTGGTAGAACTTATTTCTTCCCTCTTTAATCATTTGGTGTATTGTTTTTAGTTTGGTTTTTTCATGCATTTCTTCATTAGTTGTATATCTTGTAGCTTGCAGTATAATTCTTAAGAACTTGTTCTGAGTTATTTGAAGAGGTTGGATGTGGGTCTTTGCAGCCCTACCCCATATTTCTTATCCATATAGCATGGCTGTTCTTACGATGGCTGTATATAACAAAAATTTGGTTTGCAGTTTTATGTTGCTTGACATAAGTAGTGGGTAAAGCTTGAGTATTTTGCCTCTTGCAGTTTGCGATGCTTTCTTTAGGTGTTCCATCCATTGTAGTTTTGGATCTAGATACACTCCTAGGTATTTAATTTCTTTAACTGTGGGTATTGGTTTTTTGTTTAGTTTGATTACTGTGTTGTCAGGGTATCTTTTTCTTGTGCATTCTATTACTGCACTTTTTGTGGGGTTTACTTTAATAGCCCATTTTTTCCAATACTTCTCAAGTTTGTTAATATGTTGTTGTATCAGGCTCTTTGCGAATTTTGTGTTTTTGTCTTTTGCATAAATGACTGTGGCATCTGCATATATGGTTGTATTTGTCCCTTGTCCTTTTGGTAGGTCTCTTGTGTAGAAAGTATAGAGGAATGGTGATAAGGCTCCACCCTGTGGTACTCCTGCACTTATTTTTCTGCTTGTAGATTTGTGTCCATCCAGGATCACTTGAAAGGTCCTGCCCCTTAAGTAGTTTTGCAGCAGTCTCCAATAAGGTTCTGGCATGTTTTCTTGAATGAGCTTCTGTATTAAATAGGTATGATGAACCTTATCAAATGCTTTCTCAATGTCTGCAAACATAGCTATTGTTGTTTTCTTTCTGTTTAGTCCTAGCAAAATGTATTTTGCTACCTTAGTAATTGCCTGTATAGTAGAGTGTTTTTGTCTAAAACCAAATTGTTGATTAGGTAGTAGCTTTATTTTTCTTGCTATTTTTGCTAGCCTTTGTACTATTATTTTTTCCATTATTTTCGCCATAGTATTCAGAAGACTTATTGGTCTCCTATTTTGTGGGAATTTGGGATCTTTATTTGGTTTTGGTATGGTTATTATCCTTGCTTGCTTCCATGCTGTTGGGAATTCTGCTGTTTCTAAGATCTTGTTGTAGATTGCCGGTAGATGTTCTATCGCTTCTGGTGGTAATTTCTTGATTGCTTCATTAGGAATGTTGTCTATTCCTGGTGATTTCTTGTTTGGTAGTTTTTTAATTATGGTGAGAAGTTCCTTTAATGTTATTTCCTTGACTTTTTCATTTTTTAGGCTTTTTTCTGCTTTTTTTATAATTTTTTTGGCTTCGTCCAATTGTTCTTCATCTACTAGCTCATGATTTGGTTCAAATGTTTTTCTAGAGTGTCGGCTATGGCTTCCACTTTGTCCTGTGGTGCATAACATAGACCATTTTCCCCATGTATCACTGGAGTGTGTGTTTTTATTTTTCTGCCTGCCAATTTGCAATTGATTTTCCAGATGTTGTTTCTGTCCTTCATTAGATCCTTTATCATGTCTTCCCAACTTTTATTTTTGTGTTCAGCTGCTTTTTGTTTAATTGCGCTATTTAGTTCTTTTATTTTGTTTTTTGATATTGGGTCATTGTATGTTTGATTTTGTCTTCTGAATTTATTTCTTTGTTTTATAAGTTGATCCAATTCTTCGTTATTTGCATATGCTTTTCTTTTTGGTGCTACCATTTTAGTTGCATTTCTGATGTGTTCTTGAATCGTATTGGTTATAATTTTTACTTCTGTGTCCAGGTCTTCTATTTGTTGATTTTTTGCTTGTGGATATTCTTGAATATTTTCTTAGAACTTTTCCCAGTCTGTATATGCTATTTTTCTTTCTATTTTGTCTATTGTTGTTAAAATATTTATGAAAGGAACTATAGGCATATGATCAGAGATTAGTTCTTGCAGTACTTCTAATTTCGATGAGTTCTGTATTTGTAATGAAGTAGTCAAGGATGTTTGGTGCACTTCTATGATTTGTGGGGTAAAAGGTCGGTTACTCGTGTGCCTGTATTCTAAATTGGTAAGCCTCTGCCAGATGTTCCATTTCTTTTCCCTTCTTGTTATAGGTTTGATTACCCCAGCTGGGTGACCTACTGTTGAAATCACCACCCATAATAAAGTGTGGGGCTTTTTTGTTTTTATCATTTCCTCCTATTGGCATGTGTCTTATTCCCTTTTTTATTAAAAGGGCTGTCCCTCCTCCTATTTTATCTTTCCTGCTTGTTTTATAAATGTTGTAGTCTTGTATATACAATCTATCCTTTTCCAGTAGTTTAGTTTCTGTGATTAGTGCTATGTCGATGTTGTGCTTGAATAGGAAGGTGGCAAATTCGTATGTTTTTGATTTTATTCCATTTGCATTCCAAACCATGGTTTTAAGTTCGGTCATGTTTTTGTTTCTTTGTTGATTTATGTTGACCATATTGCTTTCCTTATTTTATCCTTTTTTGGGTTGTTCTTTGTATGTGATTTAATTCTGTCTTCTGTCTTCTGATTGCCTACTGTTATTATGTCGACATATTCCTGATCTTCTTCCTCATGTTCTGCTTGTTACATTTGTTCCATGTGTTTTGCTTGGTTTGCAAGTTCGGCTTGTTCTTTTGGTTTCACTTGTTTGTTTTGTTCAGCTTGTTTAGTGTGTTTCTTGTGGGTTTGTTCAGCGATTTTTTCCTCATTTCTTGTTGTCTACTTCATCTAAGTTTTGAAACATCATCAATAATTCTATTGTTATTGTTTTTTTCCTTATCTTCCTTTGATTAGCATTTAATGGCCTTTTCTTTTATCTTGAGGATTGTACTGATTGCATTTAGAAACTCCTCTGTCTGAAGAAAGTCAAAAGCTTCTTGCATGTTTTTTATTGTTTCAAATTGAGCCTGCACCTGTGTCCTGTTGTCTGCTTCTATTTGTGTCTTCTCCTTTTGTGTTTCTGTGTTGTTTTTTGTAGTTATTTTTGCCTAATTTAATTTAATTTCTGGGAAGTTTTGCAGTGTTGTTTTTGGATCTTCTTGTGCTTCCTTTGTTCGTCCTGATTTTTCCTGTATTTGTTCCTGTTTTGCTTTAAGTTTATATTCTGCTTCTTGCCTTACTGGACATTCCTTGCTGTTGTAAATGTTTCCCATTACAATTTGCACATTTGTATGCTGATGTGTCTGCTTTGCATTCATTTGTTCGGTGTGTTCTGGTGCATTTCAGGCATTTTTCTTCTTGGTTACAGCAACTACTGTGATGTCCATACTCCTGGCACCTGTAGCATTGCAGTATTTTTTGAGGCTTGATGTATTTTTCAGTTTTTACAGCGAAACCACCGAGTCTTGTCAGTTGGATAAAATGTTCCTTTTAAATTTGTGGTAGTTCCACTTTGTATAATGCCATTGGGACACTCGTGTTTTCCCCAGCCCTGTTTTGCCATTTAGTCATTTGTGCTATATTTATAACTTCAAAGCCTTCGTCTTCGAGCATTTCCCTGGCCTCCTCAGCATTGATTGTTGACTGCAGACCTCGCAGTACTCCTACAATGGTATTCGGCTTATTTCTGTAAGTGAAACTTGGAATATTGTTTTCCTTTAATATTTCCATGCATTTTTTGTGCGAGCTTGTGTTTTGACATGCTATTTTTCCTCCCTCTTTAGTGAATATGAGTTTGGTTTCCTCAGTTGTGTTTTCTGCTATTGATGTTGCAATTTTCCTAAATTGTTCAAGTGATGTTATTAGAATTGGCAGAGGTCGTTTTTCGTGTACATTGGCTTGTTCATTAGTTATCGCTTTCCTTTCTGTTTTTGTTCTTAGTTTGAGGGCTTACTTTTCGTTTTTGTTTTTCATTATTCTCGAGTGTTTCCTGCTGTCCGTTTGTTAGGGATTTTTTGCTGTGTGTTTTTGAATTTCTGATTTTGTTTATTGAGTGTGATGCTTTGTGTGTGTGGCTTTTGAATGTAACTTGCGATTTTTCTCCTTTGTGCAGTGTGCCTGAGCCACTCCAGGGACCCTTGTAGTTCACAGGGGCTAAGCCCTCAAAGGGTGTATCTCCTGGAGTGGGGCCCGCCTCAGCCTGACTTTTGGCTGGACGAACACGACCTTCTTTGTGTACCTGCTTGGCAGCTGCCACTGACCCACATGGGGCTAGGCCTTGGGGGTCTGACTCCGACAGCATACCAACAGGTTGATTTTCAGACCCCTTTGTGAATTGAATGAATTTGAAATGCTTTTATTTGGCTTGGTACAGGAAGGCGCCTGGGCGCGTACAGATGGTGTAACATACATACCGAATACAGACTTATACAAGTACAGTAGTCAATACACCACGAACACTGTCCCAAACCTCATGTTTCTTCCAGAGTTTGTTCAAGTATACAGTTAATAAAAGGAACCTGGCACCATGAACGATAGGAAGGTCGGAGACTGGGGAAAACTAGTTCAAAAAACCTCTGATATGGTTGCACCCTACGAGTACATCAGAATACCACAACCGAGGCCAGGGGGCCGGCAGTTCCACCACAGAACACTCGCTTTGTCACGGGGTCATTGTTCGCCCTGGGGGCCACGGGGCAGCAAGAAACAGCGCATGGGAGACGCACGGGAGGGGACGGCCTGGGATGCCACCTAGGGTGGCCGGTGGGCCTGGTAGTCCAGGAGACGACGGTGTGGGTAAGGGAGTGTAGGATGATAGGCGGCAATAGCAGCCACTATGGGCAGGCGGGAGCGACGGATGGAGTGGTAAAACCGATCGGCCCGGGCCGTGATCAGGAGGGTGAGCGGCGGGAGGGACGTGGCATCCAGAAGGGCAGGAATGGGAGTCCACCGGGGGCGGCCTAGCAACATGCGAAGGGAAGTGTGAAAAAAGACGAGTGGGCAGAAGGCCTTGGGGGAGGCGTACGCCCACACAGGTTAGCAATACAGTAGGATTGAGAGGACGTATAGACGGAGAAGCGTGACGCGGTCGGAAGTGGGAAGAGGACAGGTCGGCCTGAGGAGAGGCGCCAGGGCAAAGAGGGCACGTCGGGCCGACGAGATGGAGTCAGCCAGGTGCGCACCCCACCGCAAACCGGAGTCCAGGCGGACACCCAGGTACACCACCGATGGGGACCAGGGTATCGGCTCCCCCCGGGACACAACGGCGGGCGGGGGCGAGAGAATCGGCGGGTGAAAAGGGTTGCGCGGGATTTGCCGGCGGTCGCCCGGATTCCCTAAGAATGGTAGTAAGTGGAGATTAGTGATACTGACGCCGTGAGGCGAGCGGGAATGTCGGAGACAAGACGAGATGTGGTGGAGATGGCAGTGTCATCGGCATAGAGGGTGAGAATGCAATGGGGGGGGGGGGAACAGGTATGTCGGATGTGTAGAGGGAAAAAAGCAGGGGCGACAACATCGCTCCCTGAGGGACACCGGCAGGAACGTGGCAGGACTGCGAAAAAGATTGGTCGACACGGACACGAAATGAGCGATGTGAAAGAAAGTTATAAAGAATATGAATGAGAGCAGGAGGAAAGCCTTGAAATGCCAGCTTCAGAAGGAGCGCGTGATGGCTAACGGTATCGAAGGCCTTGGACAGATCGAGCCTTACAACACCAATGTGCTGGAAGGAGGTGAAGCCTTCGGTGATTTGGTCAACGACGCACGCTTCGGCGTGTTGCGCCGACAGCCCGCGCCGAAAACCAAACTGAAATGCAGGAAGGGGACCGAGAGGGGTGAGATGAAGTTCCAACCTGCGGAGGATGATTATCTCGGCCACTTTAGAGAGGACTGACAGGAGGCTGATGGGCCTATAGCCCGCGGGAAGATGAGCAACTGCACGCGACTTCGGAATGGGCACAACGGTCGCTGTCCGCCACGAGGTAGGGAAGTGACCCGTGAGGAGGATGCCATTAATGATTTTGGTGAGAAACACGGTGGCCTTCCGGGAAAGGGAGAAGACCAGCCACGGATGGACTTGGTCGGGCCCAGGGGCAGAGCGAAGTTTGAGATGAGAGGTGACAAGGTACACTTCCCCTGGGGTGGTCAATGGAATATCACCAGGTCGCGGAGGGTGAGGCGGGGTATAGTGGACCGGGAGGAGGGACGTGACCCCTGGCGGGAGTGTGGGGGTTAAAGATGAATGGAAGAAGCCCGCCAGGAGTTCCGCCTTCTGGGCAGGGGACTCACATAAACCCCGCGGTCCCCCGTCCAGCGGCGGCATGACAGAAGAGGTGGAACGAAGGCCCCG
The DNA here is from genome assembly GCF_032445375.1 of Bacillus rossius redtenbacheri. Lineage (NCBI taxonomy): Eukaryota > Metazoa > Arthropoda > Insecta > Phasmatodea > Bacillidae > Bacillus > Bacillus rossius. Next base: position 13,277,512 of record NC_086337.1, read on the forward strand.
TGCATGGCGGAAGATTGAACCGGAACGAAATGACAGTGACTGGATGTGTCGGACCCGCTCCGCCGCCAGCCATTCGGTGATGAGCCCCCGGCAGTGCGCCCGAAGGTCCACGTACTCCCGCCAGCGGTCCCCCGTCCGGCGATACTGCCAGCACCGGCGGGCGTCATTTCGGGTCGAGACGAGCTGGCGCAGAGACGGCGGGATTGGCAAGCCTCGCAGGAGCGGGCGACGACAGGGAATGGAGGCCCGTGCAGCAGCCAGGATCGAGTCCGTGAGGATGGACACGTGCTCGTCCAATTGCTGCCGGGAGGAGATGTGGAAATGAAGGTTGAGTGTGCCGTCCAGATGCGCGCGATAGGCGGCCCTGTCGGCACGAGCGAAATCGAAGGAAGTGGGGGACATAGGAGGAGGGCGGGAAGCCGCACGCACGAAACCGATGACTGGTGTATGATCGGAAGTGAGCTCGGCGCGAGCCGAGAGCCCCGACATGGCAACCGGGCCCACCGTGATAACCAATTAGAGGACACTCGGCCGTTGCCGGATGTGACACGGAATGAACGTGAAAGATGGGGGTGAGTGAAGGGTGAGCGCTGGGGAACCCTGGACGATGCGAATGAGCTGAACGCCCCGATTGCAGGTGGACAAGCAGCCCCAGTCGCGATGCCGGCAATTGAAGTCCCCCCCCCCCCCCACCACCACCCGGGCATCCAAGGGGAATAACGCCCGGAGGTCGCAGGCAGGGAACGGACCGTGCTCGGGCAAGTAGACCGAGCATACAGTGAGGGGGTGTGGGGCGAGGCGGAGGCGGGCAGCCACCGCCTCCATATTAAGAGGCGATGGGAGCGCACGCGGGTGATGGGGAAGGGATTCGCGGATGAGGAGGGCAACCCCCCCCCCCCACTCGCGAGTTCCTATCCCGACGGATGGTGGTGTACCCAGGTGGGAAGAAAGGATGCTGGGGCTTCAGCCAAGTCTCGGTCAGGCAGACTATGTCAGGATGGTGGGCATGTAGGAAATGGAAGAAATCAGCCTGCTTGGAACGAACGCCATGGGCGTTCCAGAGGACAAGTTTAAGGGGGGGTGGAGAACACACCCTGCAAATAGGCTAGGACGGTGCGGAAAAATATTTCCGTCTGAAGGAGAGGGGAAGAGGCTTGGGAGATGTGGTAGATGCCCGTGGCAAACAGCTGCAACCACGGGAGGAGACGGAGGTGCTGTAGCCAGTGTTAAGTCTCAAAGAAGGCCGAGAAGGGGATGTGGGAAGATGAGGAGAGGCGAGCAGACGGAAGGAAGGAAGGTGCGCGGTGAGGCGAGGCTGCACCGGCCGAAGAGTGGGCGGGGTAAGCGGGAGGAAGTGGACAAGGCGGATGTTCGAGTGGAGGTGGAGGCTGCTGCGGCCCAGCGAAACCTACCGTGGGGGGAAAATGGGGTAGGTCCTGGAGTGGGGAAGGTGGGTGAGAGGGAAGGACAGTATGAGGCAGTTGGAGGGAGGGCCGTGAAGAGGCAGCCAGTGGGGGGGTGGCCTTGGAGGGCGGGTCAGGCCGACCCGGGGACCAGGGGCCCACCGGGCGGTTGGCAGACAGTTTCGAACCCGAGGGCAGCCCCTGGGAGTGTGCAGCAGACGGGCCCCTCACGGGAAGAGGGGGAAGGTGGGCCGCTGCCCGTTCAAACGCCATGGGGACCGATTCAGACCCGTCACCCCGTCCCGGTGGCCGATGCGAGGACCAGACCACAGGTGGGGCGACCGGAAGAAGAGGGACGGGGTGGGGCCCTTGCGTGGCTGAGGGGGCCTGAGGGGCAGGTGGAAGCTGTGCCGCAAAAGGAGTGGGCCCCAGAAACAGCGGAGGGCCGGTAATAGATGCCGCATAGGAGTGCGTCCCCTGAGGATGGAACGTGGTCGGAGGGTGCAAGGACGGAATGTCATCCGGAGGTACTGCAGCCATGGATGGCCGGGAGGGAGTGACGTCCTGGAGGTGGTGGCGTGGTGGTTGGAGCTGTGGCAGCTGCTGCGGTGAAGGCCCCTTCCGCCGCAGCTGCTGCTCGAGGAACTTCAAGTAGGAGGGGCAGGTGCGGGCATTGGCCGGATGCTGCCCCTCACAGTTGACACAGTGAGGCGGCTCCTCTGGGGTCTTCGGGCAGGCGCCGTGGGCATGCTGCCGGACGCAGTGGAGGCAGCGGCTGCAGTCCTCCACCCGGTGCCCCCACTGCTGGCAGTTGTGGCATTGGAGGGGACGGGACCCACCCCGAAACTCCTCCCACTGAATCCGGAGCCAAGCCAGGTGACGTAGGGCTCGGGCCTTCGCCAGCTGGGCGGTATCCAGAAAGACAAGGAGGAATCGGATGACACCGCGGTCCACCGCCCTGTCCGGCGTCAGGCGACGGAGGGAGTCCGGGCGGATGCCATCCTCAGCCAGCTCCTCCCATACCGTTGCCTCCGCGGCGGTGGGGGGCAGATCAGCCAGGACTAACTTTGGTTTGGCGCGGCCTGCCACCGGGAAAGTATGGCACTGGATCCCATGGGTGCAGAAATACTCCATGAGCACTTCCCTGTCTTGAAGAGAGGTGGGGTGGTAGCGTGGGTACCCCCGCAGGTAGTCCACCGTAAAGCTTCCCTGAAGTTTACGGCGCAATTCGCGATTGCTCCGCAGTGCATCGGCGGTGAGGCGGGTGGCCACAACGATGGGTGGGATTCGCTTGGCGCGTGGTTCGGTAGAGGAAGGACCACCCGGGGGCACCACTGGGGTGCGCGGAGCCGTAGAGGTGGCGCACGAAGACACCGGTGGCGCCTCAACCACCCCGGCAGCTGGACGGCATGGCACTGGTTCGGGTGGGGCCCGGGGGTCGGCAGGAGAAAGGCCCGGATGTGGCCTCGCTGCCCCGACGGCTTGAAATGGGGGGTCAATGTCTGCAACCAAAGGGGAAAACAGGGCCGGTGGGTGGCCCACCGACACGGCGCAGGTGGCGACCAAGGTGGTGGTCATCACAGTGGACGTGTTGGTAACTGTCGCCGCACTCCTAGGCGCGTGGCAGCTGAAGATGGTGGGCACCGGTCGGGGGGCAGACAGCGATCCTGAGGACAGCCCACACCAGGTCTCCTCGACCTGCTGAATGAGATTGATATCCGGCTGGGAGGCAGAACGGGAGGCGGGCCCCCCACCAGCGTCCATTAACTCCTCCGCGTCAATGCGGTGAAGATCATTAGCCCAGGAAGGCGTGCGGCCATGAGACCAGGGGCGTTCCACCCCCGCTGCGACAGCATCAATGATAGCTGCTACATGCGCGTCCGTCTGCCGCTTCGTGTGGAGAACCTCCGCCTGCTGCTGGCGACGGTGTTCCCTGGTGTCAGCCAGGGAGATGGCACGAGAAGATGGTGTGCTGCCTCCAACACCATCAGGGCGAGGGCCCGCAAAGTATTGGCACCGTACCATCGCCTTGGCAGCGTCCTTGCTGTACTTGCTGTTGCGGCGGTCGGCAGCACCTTGCGAAGATGTCTCGGCTGAGATGACGTCAGCATCCGAGTCCGAGGAGGACGAGATGACGTTGGAGCGGCGCCCGCCCGCCGCGGTCCAGTGCTTACCAGGCATGACAGGCGGTGGCGGGCCGCAAAAGACCGAGGGTCCACCACAATGGCGTCCGGAGAGGCAGGAATTATGTCGCTGTCCATTTCCAGTTGGGACCACAAAAAAGAATTGGCACCACACAACTCGAAAGGCGAGTCCAGGCCGAATCGATTGATCGAAAGTCTCCTAGTTTGTTTACATTTTGACAAGGTCACGAAAACACTGATTAAAATTAAAAGATGAAACGCTGACACTCACAAACGTTTCTGCAGGTGCACAAATGAATATAAATCACGAAAAACACCACTTCGACGGTGAACTTAAACCAGAAACACCGAAATGAGACAATAGCAACTGGAGAGATCACACACACTACTCCACCCCCCTTTGTTGTCACCGTTAGGTTGCCTGGGGGCTGATTTGCTGATGCTGAAGTCTGGAAGATCTGGAAGTTCTGGTTGCTGTTCTGGCTGATGGTCTGGTCGCTGTTCTGGCTTCTGTAGATCTTGTTTCCACTGCTTGCGTTCTTCGTTTCTTCCTTCTTGCTTGTAATCTTGAAGATTTGGCTGCTGCAGTTTTTGCTTAACTTATAACCTTTCATGGCATGAGCATCTGCACCCTCCCCCGAGGGGGAGGTGACTGCTGCTTGAATATTTTTTTTTTTTTTTAGACTACAGCCCCTCCACGCTGAAGTCAGTCTCACACAGCCGAAGTGTTTGTGAGCCCTGCTAACCAAATGGGAATGATTTGACTGAGGGAATTGATGCGTGCCAGGTGGGACCTATACGCTTAATTTGATAAACTGAATAACTGCCTATGCTGTCTTCACTCTCCTGTGAGGGAGGGGGAAGCAGCTGGCGACGTGCGTCTGGCGCGGTCAAGCCTGCAGGGGTGTGGAATTTGCTCCCCGACAGCCTATAGGGAGTAGCAAAGGGTAGGAAACAGTAAACCAGCGAGCGCACTGGAGGAAACCTGTTGCCTGTGAGTGAAAATTAACGCAACCGAGGGCCCGAAGGGAAAGGAAGCGGATGAGGGCGAATGGGAACTGTGGCTCTCCCAGATGGGATTTCTGGAAGAGCCATTTTGAGCACGCCATGCGGCGTATGTGCTCGGCAGGCACGAGCGAATGTGGCAATTGTAGGCCTCGGCATATCGAGTGCGGCAGGAACTCCTGGCGCGACCTGCAACTAAAAATACAACACATATTTACACAGATCTATAACTATGTTTAATGGCTATTAGCCCGGTTAGGCTAATAATGGGGCTCATGCACTCAGGCACTGTGGCCGGCGTCTCTAAGCCACAAGATGGTGGGTGAAGTCGTTAGAGTAGATTTATGTTGCGAAAATATTTAATATATATGCATATATAAATACAATTATATATGCATATATTTTTCACTACTAGGGTGGTTTAGAAGCACTGGGGGGAGAAAATAATGACGTAAAAATTTGGGTAGGCATGGCAGTAGCTCTCTGGAACATGATGCCCTCTCCCTCGCCGACAGGCACTGTGGGCGGCGTCTCTGTGGCGGCCCCCAGGGAGGGCGGGGGACATGTAGCACTGCTGCTGAAGAGTAGATGATGGGGTAAGTGGGGGGAAAATTACGTTGCAAAACTTCAATAATTTAGGAAGAAAACTAAAAATTAATGTGGGATAGTTGCACTGTAAAAGGGGAGACGGCGATTCTCGTTGTTTTCTTTAATCAGGGTGGTGAAATTTGTTGAGTCAGGATACAGTTTTTAATGGTGAGTGTTTTAGGAACAATTTGACGGTTCAAACATGACGGTGGAGTTTATAGTTAAAAAGTTATGTGGAATTTAAGGTGACAAGGTGTAGACGAGTTTTTCGGCTGAAAGTTTTCTCGCCAGTCCGCAACCGACTGCGGGTACCCCCACTGAGGCCCCGCCCACTGGCGCGCAGCAGCCAATCAGCGCGGACCCGGGCTTGGCGAGAGAACGAAAAACACGACTGTTTTTGACGGAGTATTTTTTAAATGTTTACGGGGGTTTTTCACACAAAATGTGTTTCGGTCTTTTAATTTTCTGGCATCTTCAGGATTATATTTTCCCAGGTTGTGTACGAGCGGATTGGTGTGTGTTTCTACTGATTTGTAAAAAGATGTGGCTTGTTTGACGAGTTGCGCGTGCATTGTTTCTATACGAAGTTCCTTGTGTATTAGGCGCATCGGGACATAAATGGGAACTTGTGCTATTCTTCTTAGTGATTTATTCTGTACGATTTGTAGTTTTTGCAAGTGTGTTGGCGCTGCGTAGCTCCACGCTGGGGATGCGTAAGTCACTATAGGTTGAACGCAGGCTGTGTAGTGGATCTTGCCATTTTGTGTACTTAGGCTGCTCTTGTGGTTTAAGAGGGGGTACAGCGTTGCTAGTCTTGCGTTGGCTTGAGCTTGCTTACTGGCGATGTGGTTCTTCCATGTGAGTCTGCGGTCCATGTGCACTCCTAAGTATTTTACTGTTGTTTTATATTCTATGTCGTTATTGAATAGGTTGAGCTGCGGCAGGTTTTCTGGGACTCGTCGGCGCGTGAATATGATAGCTTCGCATTTGCCTACGTTGATTGATGTCCTCCAGTCGGTGAACCATGCTTCTATGGTGTGTAGTGAATCTTGCAGTCTTCGAACAGCCAGGTGGGGGCTGAGGGAGCTTGTATAGAGCATGGTGTCGTCTGCATAACACGCAATGTTGGCTCCAGGTAGTTGTGGGAGATCTGCTACATATATGTTAAATAGCAGGGGCCCTAGTATACTGCCTTGTGGAACCCCTGCCAGTATTTGTCTAGGTGTGGATATGGCGCCTGGAATGTGTGCACGAAATGAGCGGTGTTGGAGGTATGAGTCTAATGTTTTGATGTATGTGTCCGGGAGTTGTATGACTTGTAGTTTATGTAGCAGACCGTCGTGCCATACTCGATCGAAGGCCTTTTCTATGTCGAGGAAGACAGCTGCAGTGTATTGACGCCAATTGAATGCATGTGTTATGTGTTCTGTAATTCGGACTAGTTGCTGCGTGGTGGAGTGGCGAGCCCTGAAGCCAAACTGGTAGTCCGGGATTACATGATGTTCTTCCAGATGTTGTTGGATGCGGCGAGCTAGCACTTTCTCTGCGTCTTTTGACAGCGTGTTGAGGAGACTAATAGGTCTGTAGCTGGTTGGTAGTTTGGGATTTTTGCCTGGTTTAGGGAGTAGGATTAGTTTGGCTACTTTCCAGGTGTGCGGCCAGGAGTTTGTTTGAAGGATGCCATTAATGCAGTATGTGATAGCCTGGAGGGCAGGAAGTTGGAGTTGTTTGATGACGAGGGAGGGGATTTTGTCTGCTCCTGGCGCTTTGTTGTTCTTCAGTGATTTAATGATTTTTTGTACTTCTATTTCTGTGGTGAGGAGAGGTTCTGTGGTGGTTGTGGCTAGTCGCATTGTGGCTATTTGCTCTGACACTAGGAGGGTGTGAGGCGGATTGTTGGGGAGGATGTTGGGTTGGAAAGCAAGTTCCTGGCTGTCTGCTAGCGCCTTCACTTTCTCCTGTGGTGTGTAGGCGAATGTTCCAGTTGGCTGTTGAATGGGGAGAATGATAACGGGCTTGGCAGTTAACGATTTGGTGGCTTTCCAGAGAGTGTTGTCGGCTGTGGTTAATTGTGTGATTTTGTGGTCCCACAGTGTGGCTCGGTGGAGTGCTAGATGACTGAGGAATTCGGAGTGGAGATCGTTGTATTCTTTCTTGAGTGCTGGTGTTCGGTTTCGTTGCCATCTACGACGAGCTTGGTTTTTGGCAGTGAGAAGCAGTTGCAGGGGAAAGGGAAGGGCAACTGGATCAGGTTTCGGCTTTGTTGTTGGGACATAGTTTTGGATGGCTTTGGAGAGAGTTCTGGTTAGATCAGCCGAGTATGCCTGCAGGTTGGCAGCTGTTGTTATGGTAGGGACAGGAGTGAGGTGGTGTTCTATGTAGGAATTTAATTTTGGCCAGTTCGCTTTTCTGAAGTTAAGGATTTTCTTAGGTTTAGTTGTAGGTGCGTGGACGTCTTCTAATGTTGCTACGACTGGCAGGTGATCAGAGTGGAGTTCATGGAGAACCTCTAATTCATATACAAAGTTGGTATTAAAGTAAATAGTGAAATCGAGGATGTCAGGATTTTGTTGGGGATTTTCAGGATATCTGGTAGGATGGTAGGGAGCGCAGACCATATAACGGTGTAGCTGCTGGTGTGCAAACAGCACCCTGCCATTTGTGGTCGTTTGCAGGCAGTTCCACGCAGGATGCTTGGCATTGAGGTCGCCTAGGAGAAGGAAGGAGGAGGTAAATGTGGCTAGGACTTGCAGGTTTTCAGGTTTAATTGTGCGGCCAGGCGGAGCATATGTGGAAATAATGGTGCATTTCTTGCCTTTAATTGTAAGGACTACTGCAACTGCTTCTATGAGCCCTAGGTCTGGTAGGTGGACTTCGTGGTGGAGTAGATTTGTGTGTTCTGCCAGCGCCACTCCCCCCCCCCCCCCCATGGTTGTCCTTGTCTGTTCGGTGTATGATGTATCCTGGGATGCGTAGGTTGTCTGTGGGGGAGTGGTGTGTTTCTGTAATGGCAATAATTTGGATTTCATGTTCGCGAAGAAATTCTTGCAGCTCTGGAAGTTTGTGTCGTATGCTTCGTGCATTCCAGGTGGCTATTTTTGTGAGGGGGACATTAGTGTGGTGTGCTGTCATGTTTGGGGGAGGAAGCTGTAGTTATGGCCGTGATGAGGTCCACGGCGAGGTGAATTCGTCTTTCGGGTGGTGTCCAGCCAAGCTGCCAGTAGGTTGCACAGTTACTGTGCAACGTCCATGAGTATCGGCTGTGCTTCTGCCACTTTCGTGATTGTGCCACGCAGCACCTGGCAGTCTCTGTGGTTGGCCGCCACTCGGTCTGGTGTTATGACCGCTGGGGGTGTTGGTAGTGGCATACTCGTCACGATGGTGGCCGGCATGTTGGTGGCCCCTTGTGGTAGCAATGCAGGCACTGTCGGAGCACTGCTGTTGCTGGGTGATACATCAATCAATGGTGCCACCTGCATAGGCGTAGCAGGGGCGTGTTGAATCAGCATGGAGTGATCTGGCGCTGTCGGGGCACTCACAGGTTGCTCCGAGTATTGGCGCAATCGACCTGCCTGTGAGGGCATCGAGTCATTTTCCCTGGTGTAGTTGGGCTGACGTGGTTGTCGCTGTTGTCGCCTGCGTTGCGGACGAGGCTGGTTCAGTGCATAGCTGGCCTGCTGCTTTGCATATTGTCTGGCTTCTCTTTCATTGAAGGTGCCCAGAGTCGGGTACTCTTCCCCCAGAGTCGCGTACCTATTGCTGGTTGGTGGCGCCCAGTATTCCTGTTCATCTTGAACAGGGCCTGTCTGTGTTCCCTGGCAGCCATGTTGTGCTGGCCTGTGACGGCGGTTCACAGTTTGCCAGCCTTCCTCCGCTGCAGCATGGCTGTACTGCCTGTGCTGAGGGGGGGCGGGGGAGCTGCGGTCCAGGTGCGTGCCTGTCGCTTGTCATGTTGCTGTTGGCGCCTGGGTGTTTGCTGGTTGCGCTGTGGTTGGCCACGGGGACGTCTCTGCAGCCACTCCCTCTGATAAACAGGGCAGCCTCGGTATCTGGCATTGTGCTCCTGTTTACAGAGGGCACATTTTGGCGGGCGTGGGCAGTCCTCCTGCAGTTTGTGGGGCCCTGCACACTGGGGGCAGACCGACCTGGAGTGGCACTGCTTAGCTATGTGCCCCATTTGGCAGCATGTGCTGCACTGGAGGGGCCCCTTGGGGTGGCGAAAGTCTGTGATGCCGATTTAAAGACCAAAGACCTGTCTAAGTGAGCTGACAATAGCCCCGCTCCCCTGTGGTACGTCTAGCTGGAACATGTTCGATGCCCACCTGGAGTAGTCAAACATTTGGTGGACCACCAAGACTGGTACACCCTGTGCCAGCAAGTCTTGAGTGATCCTGGCCGTGCTGGTTCCCCCTGGTATGTCCTTAATGACATACTTTAGTGGTTTGTCCTCCGGGGCTCGAGTGACAAAATATTCCGCTTCTAACCCGTCGAATACTTTAAGTGCTTCGCGGTAGTGCGGGACAGACGTGAAATAATACAGGGTGCCCCTGTTTGTATTCTTAGCAGTGAAGCTCAAGCCTAGTCTGGTAAGTATGTCATTCACCCTCTCATACGGTATGTCCTGTGTGTGTTTTACTGTGATGGGGGCAGTGCGGAATTCGCGCGCGCCCTGTGGCGTGACGTCAGCGTCTGGCTGTGTCAGCTGCGATGGTGCCTCGTCTGTCAAAGACTGGCTGCGCAGGTCCGCAGGTGCGGCCTGCTTGATTTCTGTGCTGCTTCTCTTTATAGGTGGGTGGTTGCACCCTATTGGCCGAGAGGCTCGGCCAATCAGGGCGCTCCCACCCCCCCCCTCTAGCGCGCGGGAGTTTTTCACTCCCCTCCCCAACTCTTGTGCGCGAGGGAGGCGAGCCTCCGAGGAGCCCCCCCCCCTTCCCAGGTCCCATGGCAGCCTGCCTCTTGTTTGCACAAGAACTTTCTTCTTCACTTTGCTAACTCCTCGATTGCTGCTGCTGCTCCTGCTCCTATCGCTGCTGCTGCTGAAGTCATTCTAGTTAGTGAAGTCAGTCTAGTCAGTCAGTAGTTAAGTGCAGTTTTTTTTTGTTTGCTTGAGTCCTGTGCCAGCTCTCGTATAGAGTGCCGCCCAGAAACTCGTGCAGTTTTGCTTTGGAGTACCTAGTCCACTGGACTTTTACCTCCTGCCTATGGGATTGATTTTAAAGTTTTAACTAAAATTTCCATGTCATATTAATGGCTATTTGCCTGCTTAGTAATAATTAGGTTTTGTACTTTGCTGCCTACCACTCTGTTAGAATGGCTGGCCATCGAGTAGTCAGTTCTGACATATTTATTGCAATACATTGTTTTTATGCTTTTATTTATTTCTATTTTTAATTTATTTTTATTTTTAATTTATTTTTATTTTTATTATTTTGTTTTTACATATATACATACCTGCATCTGCTTTTTACCACTTTGGTAAGTGTGTCCCTGTATCCTAGTATAATATGGTACTTAATTTTTATATATTTACTTAGAAAGATATCTTACACTATGCCTACCTCCACCTAGGTAGTAATGGACCTAGATGGGGCTTCCCTACTGGGCTCTATTGGCAGCGTCAGCATATAGAGAATACATATGTACATATGGGGTGCTGCTTTGTTAATTTAATTTTTTTTTTGTTTGAAAAATTAAAACCCTACTAACTAGTTATTTACATTTTACAGTGGTTTACTATTGTCTATTTCTGGTTTGTGCCCTGTGTCTGGTGGTTGTCCCCCTTTTTCAGGGTTCCTGGTAGGCCCCTCCGGCTAGCGTGGCGCTCGCGGGTGATACTCACCACCGGCACTGTCCCTGCCAGGCAGTCCCCTACTTAGGTTATTCCCACCAGATCGTCCTTGTTTAGTGTGTTGTGCTATTTAAGTTTCTTTTTGTCCTTTCTGTTATAAATCCCTAACTTGCGGACAGCAGGGTTTTTATGGTCTTCAGTGTTCTGGTAGAACTTATTCCTTCCCTCTTCAATCATTTGGTGTATTGTTTTTAGTTTGGTTTTTTCATGCATTTCTTCATTAGTTGTATATCTTGAAGCTTGCAGTATAATTCTTAAGAACTTGTTCTGAGTTATTTGAAGAGGTTGGATGTGGGTCTTTGCAGCCCTACCCCATATTTCTGATCCATATAGCATGGCTGTTCTTACGATGGCTGTATATAACAACAATTTGGTTTGCAGTTTTATGGTGCTTGACATAAGTAGTGGAAAAAGCTTGAGTATTTTGCCTCTTGCAGTTTGCGATGCTTTCTTTAGGTGCTCCATCCATTGTAGTTTTGGATCTAGATACACTCCTAGGTATTTAATTTCTTTAACTGTGGGTATTAGTTTTTTGTTTAGTTTGATTACTGTGTTGTCAGGGTATCTTTTTCTTATGCATTCTATTACTGCACTTTTTGTGGGGTTTACTTTAATAGCCCATTTTTTCCAATACTTCTCTAGTTTGTTAATATGTTGTTGTATCAGGCTCTTTGCGAATTTTGTGTTTTTGTCTTTTGCATAAATGACTGTGTCATCTGCATATATGGTTGTATTTGTCCCTTGTCCTTTTGGTAGGTCTCTTGTGTAGAAAGTATAGAGGAAAGATGATAAGGCTCCACCCTGTGGTACTCCTGCACTTATTTTTCTGCTTGTAGATTTGTGTCCATTAGGATCACTTGAAAGGTTCTTTTTTTTAAGTAGTTTTGCAGCAGTCACCAATAAGGTTCTGGCATGTTCGCTTGAATGAGCTTCTATATTAAATAGGTATGATGAACCTTATCAAATGCTTTCTCAATGTCTGCAAACATAGCTATTGTTGTTTTCTTTCTGTTAAGTCCTAGCAAAATGTATTTTGCTACCTTAGTAATTGTCTGTATAGTAGAGTGTTTTTGTCTAAAACCAAATTGTTGATTAGGTAGTAGCTTTCTTTTTCTTGCTATTTTTGCTAGCCTTTGTACTATTATTTTTTCCATTATTTTCGCCATAGTATTCAGAAGACTTATTGGTCTCCTATTTTGTGGGAATTTAGGATCTTTATTTGGTTTTGGTATGGTTATTATTCTTGCTTGCTTCCACGCTGTTGGGAATTCTGCTGTTTCTAAGATCTTGTTGTAGATTGCCAGTAGATGTTCTATCGCTTCTAGTGGTAGTTTCTTGATTGCTTCATTAGGAATGTTGTCTATTACTGGTGACTTCTTGTTTGGTAGTTTTTTAATTATGGTGAGAAGTTCCTTTAATGTTATTTCCTTGACTTTTTCATTTTTTAGGCTTTTTTCTGCTTTTTTTATAATTTTTTTGGCTTCATCCAATTGTTCTTCATCTACTAGCTCATGATTTGGTTCAAATTGTTTTTCTAGAGTGTCGGCTATGGCTTCCACTTTGTCCTGTGGTGCATAACATAAACCATTTTCCCCATGTATCACTGGAGTGTGTGTTTTTATTTTTCTGCCTGCCAATTTGCAATTGATTTTCCAGATGTTGTTTCTGTCCTTCATTAGATCCTTTATCATGTCTTCCCAAGTTTTATTTTTGTGTTCAGCTGCTTTTTGTTTAATTGCGCTATTTAGTTCTTTTATTTTGTTTTTTGATATTGGGTCATTGTATGTTTGATTTTGTCTTCTGAATTTATTTCTTTGTTTTATAAGTTGATCCAATTCTTCGTTATTTGCATATGCTTTTCTTTTTGGTGCTACCATTTTAGTTGCATTTCTGATGTGTTCTTGAATCGTATTGGTTATAATTTTTACTTCTGTGTCCAGGTCTTCTATTTCTTGATTTGTTGCTTGTGGATATTCTTGAATATTTTCTTAGAACTTTTCCCAGTCTGTATATGCTATTTTTCTTTCTATTTTGTCTATTGTTGTTGGAATATTTATGAAAGCAACTATATGCATATGATCTGAGCTTAGTTCTTGTAGTACTTCTAGTTTCGATATGAGTTCTGTATTTGTTATGAAGTAGTCAAGTATGTTTGGTGCACTTCTATGATTTGTGGGGTAAAAGGTCGGTTGCTCAGGTGCCTGTATTCTAAATTGGTAAGTCTCTGCCAGATGTTCCATTTCTTTTCCCTTCTTGTTATAGGTTTGTTTACCCCAGCTGGGTAACTACTTTTGAAATCACCACCCATAATAAAGTGTGGGGCTTGTTTGATAATATGCTCTATAATGTCGCTCATATTTATAGCTTTTGGAGGACTGTAGAAGGCTGATATGCTAAGGTTTCCCGTCCTGTTTGGTATTATTATGGTGGTGTTTTCATCATTTCCTCCTATTGGCATGTGTCTTATTCCCTTTTTTATTAAAACGGCTGTCCCTCCTCCTATTTTATCTATCCTGCTTGTTTTATAAATGTTATAGTCTGGTATATACAATCTATCCTTTTCCAGTAATTTAGTTTCTGTGATTAGTGCTATGTCGATGTTGTGCTTGAATAGGAAGGTGGCAAATTCGTATGTTTTTGATTTTATTCCATTTGCATTCCAAACCATGGTTTTAAGTTCGGTCATGTTTTTGTTTCTTTGTTGATTTATGTTGACCATATTGCTTTCCTTATTTTATCCTTTTTTGGGTTGTTCTTTGTATGTGATTTAATTCTGTCTTCTGGCTTCTCATTGCTTACTGTTATTATGTCGACATATTCCTGATATTCTTCCTCATGTTCTGCTTGTTCCATTTGTTCAGTTGGTTCCATTTGTTCCATGTGTTTTGCTTGGTTGCAAGTTCGGCTTGTTCTTTTGGTTTCACTTGTTTGTTTTGTTCAGCTTGTTTATTGTGTTTCTTGTGGGTTTGTTCAGCGATTTTTCCTCGTTTCTTGTTTGGTTGTCTACTTCATCTAAGTTTTGAAACATCATCATTAATTCTATTGTTATTGTATTTTCCTTATCTTCCTTTGATTTGCATTTACTGACCTTTTCTTTTATCTTGAGGATTGTACTGATTGCATTTTGAAACTCCTCTGTCCGAAGAAAGTCAAAAGCTTCTTGCATGTTTTTTTATTGTTTCAACTTGAGCCTGCACCTGTGTCCTGTTGTCTGCTTCTATTTGTGTCTTCTCCTTTTGTGTTTCTGTGTTGTTTTTTGTAGTTTTGTTTGCCCAATTTAATTTAATTTCTGGGAAATTTTGCAGTTTTGTTTTTGGAACTTCTTGTGCTTCCTTTGTTCGTCCTGATTTTTCCTGTATTTGTTCCTGTTTTGCTTTTAGTTTATTTTCTGCTTCTTGCCTTACTGGACATTCCTTGCTGTTGGAAATATGTTTCCCATTACAATTTGCACATTTGTATGCTGATGTGTCTGCTTTGCATTCATTTGTTCGGTGTGTTCTGGTGCATTTCAGGCATTTTTCTTTTTGGTTACAGCAACTACTGTGATGTCCATACTCCTGGCACCTGTAGCATTGCTGTATTTTTTGAGGTTTGATATATTTTTCAGTTTTTACAGCGAAACCACCGAGTCTTGTCAGTTGGATAAAATGTTCCTTTTCAATTTGTGGTAGTTCAACTTTGTATAATGGCATTGGGACACTTGTGTTTTCCCCTGCCCTGTTTTGCCATTTAGTCATTTGTGCTATATTTATAACTTCAAAGCCTTCGTCTTCGAGCATTTCCCTGGTTTCCTGAGCATTAATTGTTGAATGCAGACCTCGCAGTACTCCTACAATGGTATTCGGCTTATTTCTGTAAGTGAAACTTGGAACATTGTTTTCCTTTAATATTTCCATGCATTTTTTGTGCGAGCTTGTGTTTTGACATGCTATTTTTCCTCCCACTTTAGTGAATATGAGTTTGGTTTTCTCAGTTGTGTTTTCTGCGATTGTTTTTGCAATTTTCCTAAATTTTTCTAGTGATGTTATTAGAATTGGTGGAGGTCGTTTTTCCTGTACACTGGCTTTTTCATTATTTATTGCTTCCCTTTCTGTTTTTGTTGGTGTGGGTTGGTTATTTATTTTTTTGTTTATGTTCTCATTTGGAGGGCTTGCTTTTCGTTTTTGTTTTTCATTATTCTCGAGTGTTTCCTGCTGTCCGTTTGTTAGGGATTTTTTGCTGTTTGTTTTTGAATTTCTGATTTTGTTTATTGAGTGTGATTCTTGTGTGTGTGTGGCATTTGAATGTAACTTGCGATTTTTCTCCTTTGTGCAGTGTGCCTGAGCCACTCCAGGGACCCTTGTAGTTCACAGGGGCTAAGCCCTCAAAGGGTGAATCTCTTGGAGTTGGGCCCGCCTCAGCCTGACTTTTGGCTGGACGAACACGACCTTCTTTGTGTACCTGGTTGGCAGCTGCCATTGACCCACATGGGGCTAGGCCTTGGGGGTCTGACTCCGACAGCATACCAACAGGGTGATTTTCAGCCCCCTTTGTTGTCACTGTTAGGTTGCCTGGGGGCTGATTTGCTGATGCTGAAGTCTGGAAGATCTGGAAGTTCTGGTTGCTGGTCTGGTTGCTGGTCTGGTCGCTGTTCTGGCTTCTGTAGATCTTGTTTCCACTGCTTGCGTTCTTCGTTTCTTCCTTCTTGCTTGTAGTCTTGAAGATTTGGCTGCTGCAGTTTTTGCTTAACTTATAACCTTTCATGACAAGAGCATCTGCACCCTCTTTCGAGGCGGAGGTGACTGCTGCTTGATTGCTGTGCTGCTTCTCTTTATAGGTGGGTGGTTGCACCCCATTGGCCGAGAGGCTCGGCCAATCAGGGCTTTCCTCCCTCTCCAGCGCGCGGGAGTTTCTCACTCCCCTCCCCAACTCTTGTGCGGAGCGAGCCTCCGAGGAGGCCCCTCCCCCCCTTCCCAGGTCTCATGGCAGCCTGCCTCTTGTTTGTACAAGAACTTTCTTCTGCACTTTGCTAATTCCTCGATTGCTGCTGCTCCTCCTGCTCCTATCGCTGCTGCTGCTCGAGTCAAAAACCGTTAAGTACAGTTTTTTTTTTTTTTTTTTTACTTGTCTGCTTGAGTCTTGTGCCAGGTCTCGTGTAGAGTGCCGCCCAGAGACTCGTGAATTTTTATTTGGAGTACCTAGTCCACTGGACCTTTACCTCCTGCCTATGGGATAGATTTGTTACCTATTGTTTGTGGCTTATGCCTTGCTTATTATTATTATTGTGGTTTTCTGCCCACCAACCCCCTCCATGAATGATGGTCAGTTAGTGTGACAGTCCACCATTTGTCCCTCTATGCATTCCTAATACCTAATTAATATTATTTATTTTTATTTTATTTATTTCATTTTATTTTTATTTTATTTTATTTTTGCCAATGTGCTTTTTACCGCTTTGGTAAGTCGGTCGTCCCTGTGTCTATTCTAATACATTACATAATTACATAATACATTTATTTCTATGCCTACCCCCACCTAGGTAATATTTCGCCTAGCTGGGGCTTCCCTGCTTGACTCTATAGCAGCGTCATTGTAATATAATAATTATACAGTTACATTACACTTCTACAATAATTATAGCCTATAATACTGGGGATTGCTTCTTGTTACAATTTTACTCATTAATGTTTTTATTATTCTTAAAAGTTGAGCCCTACTAGTTTGAATTGACAGTTTCCTAATTGTATATTGCCCCTGTTGACCTAGAGGCTGTCCCCCGTTTTCAGGGTTCCTGACAGACCCATCCGGCTAGCGTGGCGCTCGAGGGTGTTACTCACCACCGGCACTGGCCCTGTCAGGCAGTCCCCTACTTAGGTTCTCCCCCCCAGGTCGTCCTTGTTTTGTGTTGTGTGCTATTATTTATATTAACCTTTTCTTATCTTTGTTGCTGTACACCCCTAATTTGCGTACAGCAGGGTTCTTGTGTCTAATTTTTTGGTAGAATTTTTCTCTGATTTCTTCAATTTTTTGTTTTATTGTTTTCATATTTGTTTTGTTGTGTATTTCTTCATTGCTTGTTCCTCTTTCACTCTGCAACATGATTCGGAGGCATTTGTTTTGGGCTACCTGTAGCTGATGTATGTGCATTTTTGCTGCCTTTCCCCAAATTTCATTTCCATACAACATGGCTGTTCGTATTACTGATGAGTAGAGTAGTAATTTCGTTTTCATTTTTATGTTGCTTGATTTTAGCAAAGAGTATAATTTCAGCATTTTTCCTGTTGCTGCTTGTGCTGTCTTTTTCAGGTGCTGTCTCCATGTTAATTTTGAGTCTATGTATACTCCTAAGTATTTGATCTCTTTGACTGTAGGTACTGTTTTTTTGTATAAGGTGATTTCATGTTTGTCAGGTTTTCGTTTCTTTGTGCATTCAAGTATCGCACTTTTTGTGGGGTTTATTTTAATAGCCCACTGCTGCTAGTATTTTTCGAGCTTTTGTATGTGGCTTTGTACTAACATTTTTGCAAATCTTCTGTTCCTATCTTTGGCATATATGACGGTATCATCTGCGTAGATTGTCATGTTTGTGGCTTCGCCTTTCGGAATGTCCCTGGTGTAGAACGCATACAGAAGAGGTGAAAGGGCTCCTCCTTGTGGTACCCCAGCCTTTATTTTTCTTATGGTTGATTTGCTTCCGTTTAAATTTACTTGAAATGTTCTGTTCGTTAAGTAATCTTTGATTAATTTCCAGTATGCCTATGGTATGGCTGCCTGTATTAGTTTTTGTATTAAAAACGTGTGATGCACCTTATCAAAAGCCTTTTCAATATCCAGAAATATTGCAATGGTTGTTTTCTTTCTGTTTAGTCCTTTTAGTATAAATTTAGAGACCTTTGTTATTGCTTGTATGGTGGAATGGTTTTGCCTGAATCCAAATTGCTGGTTTGGTAATAGTTTCTTTTCTGTTGCTATCTTCCTTATTCTTTTTGTTAGTATTTTTTCCAGTGTTTTTGCCATGGTGTTTAATAGGCTGATTGGTCTTCTGTTCTGTGGGAATTTTGGATCCTTGTTTGGTTTTGGTAATGTTATAATTTTTGCTTGTTTCCAGACTGTGGGAAATTTTGCTGTTTTTATTATTTTATTATAGATTGCCAAAAGATGCTCAAGTGCCTGAATTGGTAGTTTTTTAATTGCTTCATTTGGGATTTTATCAGGACCTGTTGCCTTCCTGTTGGGAAGCGATTTTATTGCTTCTAGCAGTTCTCTTAGAGTTATTTCTGGTACTTCCTCATTTGTGGAGTTTTCCAGTGTTTCCCTTATTATTTTCTTTGCTTTCCTTAGTTGTTCTTCTTCCACTAGTTCGTGGTTTGGTTCGAATTGCATTTCCAGTGTATCTGCAATTGCTTCTGCTTTTTCCTTCGGTGCGTAGCAGAGACCAGTTGTTCCATGTATAACAGGTGTGTGCGTTTTTATTTTTCGCCCTGCTAGTTTGCAATTTAGTTTCCATATATTATTCCGATCTTTCATTAAATCTTTTATCAAGTCTTCCCAGCATTTGTTTTTGTGTTCCATTGCTTTTTGTTTTATTTCTTTGTTAAGTTCTAGTATCTGCTTACGAGTGATTGGGTTGCTGTAAGCTTGGTTTATTCTTCTGGTTCTGTTTCTGGTTTTTATTAGTTGATCTAGTTCTTCGTTGTTTTCATAGTTTATTCTTTTTGGTGATATCATTTCTGTTGCTTGCCTCATGTGCTCTTGAATGGTGTTTGTAATGATTTTTACTTCTGTTTCTATGTCTTCTATTTCTTCATCTAACTGTGGGTAGTCTTGTATGCTGTCTTTGAATTTTTCCCAGTTTGTAATGCCTATTTTTCTTTCCAGTTTGTCAATTGTGCATGGTATGCTTATTTTTGCTATTATTGGTAGGTGGTCAGAGCTTAATTCCTGCAGGACTTCTATTTCTGTTATTAATTCTGTATTCGTAACAAAGAAATCTAGTATATCAGGTGCACTTCTGTGGTTTGGCGGATAATAAGTGGGTTCTTCTGGTACTTATATCCTGAAATTATAAGCTTCAGCTAGGTGTTCTAGCTCTTTTCCTTTTCTATTATACCTTTGATTTCCCCAGCTTGGTGATTTACTGTTAAAATCTCCTCCCATTATGTAGAAGGGAGCTTGTCTTATTATGTGTTCTATTTTTTCACTCATTTGCCGGTCTTTGGGGTGGCTGTAGCAGGCTGTGATGCTAATGTCTCCTTGTTTGTTTGATATTATGACTGTTGTATTGTCTTCTTGTCCACCAATTGGCATGTGTCTTATACCGTTTTTTATGAAGATGGCTGTTCCTCCACCTGCAGATTCCTTCCTTGCTGTCCTGTATATGGTGTAGTCTGGTATGTAGTACCTGGTTTTCTCTTGTAGTTTTGTTTCTGTTATTAGAGCGATGTCTATGTTTTCTTTGAACAGAATAGTGGCTAGTTCATATTGCTTGTTTTTTAGGCCGTTAGAATTCCATACCATCGTTTTGAGTTGTGTACTTTGTGTATTTCTTGTTTTTCTTACATTGTCCATTGTGGTTTCTTTGTCTTGTTTTTCTTGTTCTGGTTTATTTTCAAGTTGTTCGGTTCGTTTTCCTGCGGGATTGTTATAATCTTGTTCTTCTTCGTTGGTTTGTGTATCTTGTTCTTCTTCTTCTTGTTCATCCGTTTCCATTACAATTTTGTCCTTGCTGTATTGCTGTGTTCTTGTTTCTTGCAGTGTGTTGTCTTCTTCTGTTGTATTGATGCTTATGGCAAGTATCTCGTAGTATTATGCTTTCTTTTTCTTGCTTGTTTTTACATGTGCTTACTTTCTTTTTGATTTGAAGTACTTTTTTAATTACATTTTTGAAATCTTCTGTGTTGATGAATTCCATGGCTTCTTGTAAGTCTTGTATTGCTGTAGTATTCATTGGTTGCGAATTTTTCTTATTTTGGAATGATTCTTGCTTATTTTCTTTTGCTTGTGTATTTTCCTTTTCCTGATTTTCCGCCCATTTTAATTTAATTTGCGGGAAGTTTTCTATTGTTGGTTTCGGAGCTTCTGGTGGTGTTTGCTTGGTTCGCGATTTTTCTCCTTGTTCCCATTTGGCTCGAATTTTTTCATCTTCATTTCTCCTGATTGGGCATGCCATGCTGTTTGCTGTGTGTTGTGCCTTGCAGTTTGCGCATTTTTGTTCTGCTTGGTTTGCTGTGCATTCTTTTGTTCTGTGGTTTCCTGCACATTTCATGCATTTTTCTTGCTGATTGCAGCAGCTGCTGTGGTGTCCATACTGTTGACATTTGTAGCATTGTAATATCCTTTTGGGTTTGTTGTATTTTTCGGTGCTTACAACGAAGCCCCCCAGTCTGTTTAAGTTTATGAAATGTTCTTTTTCTTGGGTTGGTATTTTTTTTCTTTACCTATATAATGGCATGGGTGCTCTGACTTTTTCTGTTCCTCTTTGTTGCCAATTTTTCATTTGTGCTATGCTTATTATTTCGAAACCCTCCTCTTCGAGTAGTTCTCGCGCCTCTTCTGCAGTTACTGTTGCATGGAGGCCTCGTAAAACGCCTGTTGTGTAATTTGGCTTTTCCCTGAATGTGTAGCTGGGGATGTTTTGCGACTTTATAGCTTCTAGGCATTTGTTATGTGTGCTGATGTTGGGACACATAATCTTGCCTCCTTCTTTCGTGAAAATAAGCTTTGTTGTTTGATCTGTGTGGTTTGCTATTATTTTTGCTGCTTTTCTAAAACCTTGTAGGGAGGTGACTACTATTGGTGGTGGTCTCTTCTCCTGTTCTGCGTTTGTTGGTTCATTTTGCTTTTGTATTGTGCTAGTCGTGATTTTTTTGTAGTTATTTCCTTCTTGTGGACTGGCTTTTCGTTTGTTAGCTTCTATTTGCATTTGTGTTCCCTGCTGTACGCTTTTTAGGGGTGTCTTATTTACTTTGTGAGTTGCTTTTTTAGTTATACATTTAAAAGTGACTTTAGCTTTGCTGCTTGTGGCTTGTGTGCCTACGCCACTCCCGGGACCCTTACAGTGCACAGGGGCTAAGCCCTCAAAGGGTGTATCTCCCGGAGTGAGGCCCAGCTCCGCCTGACTTGCGGCGGCCTGGACACGACCTAGCTTGTCTGATTTGTTGTTGTGTACCTCCCTGGCTGCTGCCACTGACCTCTGAGAGGCTAGGCCTTGAGGGACTGTCCCCGACAGCAGTCCAGTAGGTGTGCTTTCTGCCCCCTTTGTTAGCACCGCAAGGTTACCCAGGGGCAGATTTTTGCATGATGAATTCCGCTGGTTGCTTGTAGAGTTCTGGTAGCTTGTAGAGTTCTGGTAGCTTGTAGAGTTCTGGTTGCTTGTAGAGTTCTGGTCGCTTGTAGAGTTTTGGTTGCTTGTAGAGTTCTGGTAGCTTGTAGAGTTCTGGTTGCTTGTAGAGTTCTGGTTGCTTGTAGATTTCTGGTAGCTTGTAGAGTTCTGGTAGCTTGTAGAGTTCTGGTAGCTTGTCGCTTTCTTGTCGCTTGATGGCTGCTGACTGCTAGAAGCTGGTTGCACTCTTGTTTGTTGGCTCGATTTCTTGCCGACTGGTCTGTCCCCCGGAGGGGACGAGACTGAAGCTGATTTTTTTTTTTTTTTTTTTTTTTAGACTACAGCCACTCCACGCTGAAGTCAGTCTCACACAGCCGAAGTGTTTGTGAGCTCTGCTAACCAAATGGGAATGATTTGACTGAGGGAATTGATGCGTGCCAGGTGGGACCTATACGCTTAATTTGATAAATTGAATAACTGCCTATGCTGTCTTCACTCTCCTGGGAGGGAGGGGGAAGCAGCTGGCGACGTGCGTCCGGCGCGGTCAAGCCTGCAGGGGTGCGGAATTTGCACCCCGACAGCCTATGGGGAGTAGCAAAGGGTAGGCAACAGTAAACCAGCGAGCGCACTGGAGGAAACCTGTTGCCTGTGAGTGAAAAATTAGCGCGACCGAGGGCCCGAAGGGGAAGGAAGCGGATGAGGGCGAATGGGAACTGTGGCTCTCCCAGATGGGATTTCTGGAAGAGCCATTTTGATCACGCCATGCGGCGTATGTGCTCGGCAGGCACGAGCGAATGTGGCAATTGTAGGCCTCGGCATATCGAGGGCGGCAGGAACTCCTGGCGCGACCTGCAACTAAAAATACAACACATATTTACACAGATCTATAACTATGTTTAATGGCTATTAGCCCGGTTAGGCTAATAATGGGGCTCATGCACTCAGGCACTGTGGCCGGCGTCTCTGAGCCACAAGATGGTGGGTGAAGTCGTGGGAGTAGATTTATGTTGAGAAAATATTTAATATTTATGCATATATAATTACAATTATATATGCATATATTTTTCACTACTAGGGTGGTTTAGAAGCACTGGGGGGAGAAAATTATGACGTAAAAATAATTTTTAAACACTAAAAATTCGGGTGGGCATGGCAGCAGCTCTCTGGAACATGACGCCCTCTCCCTCGCCGACAGACACTGTGGGCGGCTTCTCTGTGGCGGCCCCCAGGGAGGGCGGGGAACCTGGAGCACTGCTGCTGAAGAGTAGATGACGGGGTAAGTGAGGGGGAAAATTACGTTGCAAAACTTCAATAATTTAGGAAGAAAACTAAAAATGAATGTGGGAAAATTGCACTGAAAAAGGGGAGACGGCGATTCTCGTTGTTTTCTTAAATCAGGGTGGTGAAATTTGTTGAGTCAGGATACAGTTTCTTAATGGTGAGTGTTTTAGGAACAATTTGACAGTTCAAACATGACGGTGGAGTTTATAGGTAAAAAGTAATGTGTAATTTAGTGTGACAAGGTGTAGACGAGTTTTTCGGCTGAAAGTTCTCTCGCCAGTCCGCAACCGACTGCGGGTACCCCCACCTAGGCCCCGCCCACTGGCGCGCACCAGCCAATCAGCGCCGACCCGGGCTTGGCGAGAGAGCGAAAAACACGACTGTTTTTGACGGACTGAAGCTGATTTCGTTTGCCATCCTCTTTTATAGGAGGCTGCCCTCTCCTGAGTGGCCGAGCGGCTCGGCGAATGAAAGCGCGCCCCCCTCTCCCCTCGCGAGGGAGGCGAGCAGTCCTCCCTCCCTCCGAGGCTCGAGGAGGCGGAGCGATCCCCCGAAGAGGCTCCCCCCTTGCCAAGCATTCCTTAGCCTTGTCGCTTTTACACTTGAAGTTTTTTCCTCTTCTTCCCTCGTAGCACTCTTCTCCCTTGCTGCTAGTGAGAGCTCCTCGATGTTGCTGCGGTTGCTGCTGTCACCAGAGTCAGTGAGTGGCAGTGTTAAGTGCAGTTGGTAGTTGTCCTGCTTTTATGTACTCTTGCCTGAGGGGAAGGTGCTTCCTGATTGGCTGCTGCTGTGGGCCAATCAGAGCCCTCCTTTCTTTTGGTTGGCTGGGCTGTTTTGCCAACCAGGGGTGATTTGTCTGATGTTGGCTGTGGAAGTATGTTGTGAGGATTTCTAAAGAGTGGGTTCTATTTTTTACTTAATTTGTAGCCCTCTTCTCTATTAATGTTTGCTGGGTGTTTTTATATTTCTACTGATTCTAGAATGTGTATTTTTTTGTATTGTCGGATGTTGGATATGGTGTGGAATTGTTAGAAAACAATGATGTGTCTGGTTTCCATGGAGTGTTCTGCTATAGCTGAATGTGGATTTTCATGTTTGTAGTCACTGATGTGTTTTTTAACTCTTGTAAATATTCTTCTGCCAGTTTGTCCTGTAAATACCTTGACACAGGAACATAGAATCTTGTACACACCGGCTAGATTTTCGTCAGGGGTTTTGTCTTTCACCGTTGTCAGAGACCCCTCAATCTTGTTTATGGGTTTGAGAACTTTGTGAATATCTTGCTTCCTAAGAATTCTTGCCACTTGGTCAAAAATTCCTTTGACACAAGGAATGAAGGCCTTATTAGGAAGATGTTCTTTCTTTTTCTGTAGAGGTGGTGTCATGGCTTTCCTGATTTCTAACTTTGAATAACCATTCGCTTGAAGAGCACTTGTAAGATGTTTCATTTCTTCCCCAATATTGTCTTCTTCACAAACGGCTCGAGCTCTGTTTACCAAAGTTGAGATGACTGTTCACTTCTGAGATGGAGGGTGGTGTGAACTTGCCTGTAGATACCTGTCTGTGTGGGTTGGCTTTCTGTAAACACGGTGGCCGATGTGATTATCCTTTCCTCTTGTGACCAAGACATCAAGATAAGGTAATTTCCCTCTTACTTACACCTCCATGGTGTATTGTATGTTTGGATGGATGCTGTTCAGGTGTTTTAGAAAGTCTAGTAGCTTATCTTTTCTATGGCTTCAAATAAAAAAAAATATTGTTATCAACATACCTGTAGCAGCACTTGAGTTTAAGATGGCTGGTACTTATTGCTTTCTCCTCAAATTCGGCGATAAAAATGTTAGCTAATAGGGGAGAGAGAGGCGAGCCCATGGCAGTGCCTTCCTGTTGCTTTTAGATCTGCCCCTTGAACGAGAAGAAGGTCGAAGAAACACAGTGTTATGTGAGCTTCACTATGTCTTTGCTCAGATTGTCTTCTCCCAGGTGTGAGAGGAGAATTTGAAGGGCTTCTGGGACAGGCACTTTAGTGAAGAGTGAAACCACATAAAATCTGACCAGATCTGTTGGTTGAAGAGAAAGTTGTTTAAGAATAGAAATGAAATGTGCGGAATTTCTGACATGAGAAGCTGGAGTGGGTAATAAAGGTTGGATGAATCCATTTAAGTACCTGGCTAGTGCATGGGTAGGAGAGCCAATTGCACTCACTATTGGGCGAAGAGGAATGTCCTTCTTTTGTATCTTCGGAAGCCCATAGAATGTCGGGGTCTGTCATCTTTGACAATCAGATGTTTCTTACAGTTTTCTTCTACGCTTGATTCGGTAACCAGTTTCTTTGTGGTTGATTACATTTGTTTTAGAGGATTTTTCTTGACTGCTGCATATGTAGGTTCGGCAAGAAGTTTATGCATCTTGGCTTCATAATCTGAAGTATTCATGACCACAGTCGCATTTCCCTTGGCATCGTTCCGGGCTACGCCCTTCTGAGCCTGATGTGCCACCACCTCCCCCCTTGCCCGTGGATAATCCCCTCCTTCCACGACCACCCTCTACGAACCCGGGGTTTAAAACCGCCCGCCGAAGCGTGCGTGTGTGTGTGTGTGTGTGGGCCCGTGCCCACTGGTGTGTCGTCATTGCTCTGCTCCCGACAGTTGCCGAGCGATGACGAAGAGTAGTCAGTCACCATTGCTGCCTGAGTAAGGAACTTCACGCACCCGTCGTCCGATTCAGCAGATTTGATTGATACTGGGGGAAACGGGCCTAACCGCACACGGGCTACGTCGTGGCCCTGAGAAGAGAGTAGCCGGGTCCACATGCCCGTAATACATGTGGTGGCGCCCTAGGCAGAGCACGAAACTTCAAAGAAGGTTACAACCCCCATTGCAATAGCAGAGTAATGCAGTGACGGATTTACCAGCGGGCTGAGTAGGCTTGAGCCTAGGGCGGCAAATTTGGAGACCGAATTTTTTTTTGCTACCTCATAGAAATCAAAAAGATTTCTGCATGGCGGTTTTCTGTTTTCTGATGTTTTACAGATAGATGTCTGCAATAAATTTTGCTTATAACTTTCCCCTCTCCCTTGTCATTGTACATTCCGTGAATCCGTGTAGCAAACTTCCATATTCTAGAGTAAAACAGCTAGTTTGCCGCCCCCCAACCAGTCATCGACCTCTGCGCCCTCTGCCCACACTTTGAATGAGTGAAAAGAGCGAAATTATAGAAAATGTATTTCTCTCTTCCCACTATTTACCCATACATGCCAGTCCTACTACTGGTTGGAGTCTGCGAACTGGATGGTTTGTATATAATGAACAAGATTACTTACGACGATATCATCGATGATTTTGCCAACAAAAAAATCTTGCAAAAAGGTATTGTAACGATGTTTTATAACATGACTGAGTTGATTATTTTTAACTGTTTGTAACCGCAATAAAGATTATTTTTCACGTTTACCAAATGAACATTATAGTGGGGTAGGTTAGCTTAAAATTATACCAAAATATTTCACGTCTGGCCACCAATGTGCCCCTTTGGATTCAGATAGTACATGGGTAGACGAGTCTAAAAAGCCCATGACACAATTTTTCTTGGCACTCTATTGGTGTTTATGACGTAATCAATATGGCCGTCAAAGTTTTGTGACAGGCTTCTACATTTACTTATATAAATCGGGTTTGTATTTTGATATTAACCTAAATTTGTAGTGATTATTAATCAGTAGAATATGTGCTGTCAAACAGTTTATTCAATATCATTGTTTAGATTCATAATACCTGAAATATTTTTAATTTTATTTTTTTTTTTTATTTTTTTTTTCGAAACATTTTGCTAAAGAACCTGGAATCTGTTACATGTAGCTGAAAACATGCCCTATACGTTTTTGTTTGTCAGAAAATGATCTTTTGAACAGTATACATGACTTCTATTTTATCAAAAACAGTTGCTGAAAATTCGCCAAAACAATGTAGCGAGTCGTTATGGCAAAATGTAATTTATTGGGTTTCGAAAACTAATAGAGCAGCTTTATAACTGTTTATGTAGGAAATGTAATTGTTGGAATTTTTGTGTACATTTAAATAAATTCAAGCTCTTTTAGGGCTATGAAATTTTCATTGTTCTTTTAAAATCAGTTACATTTAAATTAAGTACAAGTATGAGAAACACAAGAATGTACCTACAATACAATATTGATATAATTTAACATCAAAATCCAATAATATCCTCTACATTGTCAAACACACTAATGTCAGCCATAATATCCAAATAAAATAATTATTGCTATCACATGAAATAATACCTTAATGATATCTGTAAATTCACTTGAAATTACCGATCAATTTCGGATCACTGTCCTTCACATTCACAGAGTTTCGTACATCGTATTCCCATTTTAACACATTTACAAGATGTGCATCGCTTGCGGCAAGTACAGGAGGTAAGTTGTACACAGTGTTTTGACACTTCACGTATTGTTGTCCACACAGGTCGGTATGATCCTCCTGAAGTTACGATCCATCCCCACTGGGTTGGCGAGGGTATTGCGTATTGTGCAACGAGACTGTTGTTCCAAATTCTTGCTTGGAGAGTAGCTCGTTTGATGTGTTGTTTTAAAGCATCTGCTGTAGGGGGTATGTTTTCGATTGCTCGATAATTTCTTGTAAATAACACTCGTCTGCAGTCATTGATGCTCTGAAGATCTGATGCTTGATCATATAGTAGAATAATAAATCGCTGCAACAGATCATGACATTCATCATCAATATCACAGGTGCCTGTACAGAGCTGATGCCAGACACAATCAATTTCGCGAAATGACATCCAGACCTTCCAAGCAGTCTTCTTGCCAACGCCACAAAAAAAGGAAACTGTCGCAACCAATTACAGAATGAAAATCCAACAAATTTCTGCAAATTTTTGGTCAGTTTCACACAAATCTCATCAATTGGAATTAATTTTCCACAACCATACTCAATCCATTGTTCATCAATATCTTGTATTTGTTGGAACAGTGATATTGAAATAACCACTACATCTGAGTCCACAGTTCGTATTAAGATGCGAGTATGTCCACTTTCTACTGCGTGATTAACATGGAGAAGTAGGCGGCCATCTGCTTCTTCATGTGAGGCGGGAGAAATACTTTATACATCCATAGTTGTTGATGTTAGAACTGGGTCATCATAAGTACAGACAACATGTTTTCCTGGGTACTCGTTTCTCACCATTTTCTTAGCTAGCAACAGGAATAATCGTGTCTTGTTTTCGTTGACACCCAGGAATTCCTTAAATTTTTTTTTGGAGTTTCAGTTGAGTCTGAAACGTTAATACTTATGCCACTTCCTCTTGTTTCTCGGGTATCTGCCTTTAAACTGCTCTAGTATACCTGTCGAATACAATATATATTCGTGAACTAATCTTCAGTTGATTAGTGAAATATGGTTTAAAAACATGTTCGTAGTATCCGGAAAATGTTGTAGCAATACAAGGATTAAGCATATGTATTACGGCTGCTCCATAAAATATTTTCACTTTTACATTTGGTTTGCTGTGATTAAAGCTAATGTCACAATTATTTTTAATGCATTCAATAATATCTGACTTGTTGGTTGGTTTTCGGAGTTTTCAATAATCTGAAATATATGGTGGGTACATTTGGTTTTCATGCGCAAAGAAATCATTAATGTTGCCATTCCTTGCTTCAGATGCAACATACAATCTGCAGAACAAGTTTGAATCTTTACGCAAGTTAGCAATCTTGGATTTTGCCTTATATGTTTTTGTTTTTGTTTTAGTCTTGAAAATGTGAATATTGGTTCGCGGAATAATTTCATGAATTGAATTTTTAACTTGATCGAGGCGGGACACGACATATTCATCAACTGTTTTAGCCCTACAGCAAATGCTTCCATAACACACTTGACAGCTTCGAAATTTGGAATTATTTTGGAGCTCCCTATTGACACTAAATCGTTTTCTTCAAACGGATTCCCTTGTTCTGTCAAGAAGTTAAACATTTATTTGGCAAGTATCATGAATATCTTCTCAAATGCATTGTTATCTTCATGATGCTTTGCGTCCACATTTTTGTCATCTTTTAAATTTGATTTCTCTTCAAATTCTTCAATTACAGAACTGATCCTAGGGTCTGCTACAATCCATTTAATCAGAGCATTTTCACTATCAAGGATTACAATAGCTCCACCTCCACCCTTTATAACTTTGTTATTGTGTTCATGAAGCTGATCGTCAGATATTGCAGAAAACGGTGTAGCAGTTTTGATGCTGGTAAAGTTGCCACAAAGAAATTCAGCATATATATCTGGATGTTATCCTGGTATGTCCTGTAGAGTGCGTACAAATACTGTCAACCAACGAGAATAGTGGACTGCATCCAACGCAAATGTCCACGGACATAACTGAGCCAAAGTATCGACGTACATTGTAAAGTTAGATTTACGAAAACGCAATACAAGTTGCACTAGAAGGGACTCCAGTTTGATGACTGTGTTCCAGTATTGGAACTGAGGACATTCAGATGTTTTAGACAAAATCCACAGTTCAATGCCTTCGCTGCTGATGCTAGAATTTGTTTCACATGCTTTGTTGAATGCTTTTACCTGTAGACAATACCAGGCCGTTAAAGAAACTTCGTGTGCATACCGAGATCTTTTTACATGCGAAGATGTAAGGCAAGATTCTGCAACATCAGAACTAGCAATACCAGCGGTTGTTACTAATTCAGTCCATACACTTCCAGTTAAACCACTTGCCAAGTAGGTTAATGACCATCATTTCTATGTGAAAGCCACCCATCATGAGTATGATGCGATCTTCACTAAACTTGTAAGGAAATTTCCATTGCAGTTGCTTCCCAATAGCATATATTGGTTGGTCACATGTAATCACGGGTGTTTGATTTCCATTTAATTTTGCTGTAGCCATTACTATGATATACATCATATGACGTACCATTGCTGGCGTCGCAATTTCGTCATTTAAAAGTGGAAGTAATGATGCATTAGACCTTATTTTTATAACACCAAGTTCATTTTGAGCATGAAATGCAGCAAACGATACGCTAGGCAAGGGGGCCTAGGATTTATAAAAAAAATACCCCCTAAAGAGCTAGTATATGTTTACGTAAACAAAAAAAAAATTTATTTTTGCATTTCCCTCATAAACAGTTACAAAAAAGTTCTATTACTTTTCGGAACCCTTATAAATTAAATTTTGCCACAACGACTCTCTGTGCAACACTACATTGTTTTGGCGAATTTTCAGCAACTGTTTTTGATAAAATAGAAGTCATGTATACCGTTTAAAAGATAGTTTTCTGACAAACAAAAACGTATAGGCAAGTTTTCAGCTAAATGTAACAGATTCCAGGTTATTTAGCAAAATATTTCGAAGAAATAAAAAATGAAATACAAAATTGTAATAAAATAAATCATATTTAAGATTTATGAACCTAAAAAATAATGTCAAATATGCCGTTGGAAAGCGCATTTTCTACTGATTAATAATCACTTTAAATTTAGGTTAATATCAAAATGAAAACCCGAGTTATATAAGGAAACGTAGAAGCTTGTCACAAAACTTGGGCGGGCATATTGATTACGTCATCAACACCGCTAGAGGGCGAAGAAAATTTGTGTCCCGGGCTTTTTAGACTCGTCTATCCGTGTACTATCTGAATCCAAAGGGGCGCATTGGTTGCCAGTTGTGAAGTTTTTTTCAGCTATCCTACCCCACTATTATTGTGTAAGTAGCATGCATTACCCCGCCTTATTAATTGTACATGATTGAGCTTTGATTAGCTCAAAATATACCCAAAAATTATTTTACGTGCAATTTAAACGAAATTGTTGGATTGTAAAAATAATCTAGGACATGAAAATTGTAGAGGTAAAGGTGGAAAAACTTTACAGCCTATACCTTGAAAATGTGTAAATCCGCCACTGGGGTAATTGATGACAGCATCGTTTCAGAAGAGGGTTCTCGTGTGGAACACAGATGGTGGGGTTTTTGGAAGAAGTGGATGGGGGGAAACAAATGGATACAATATTGATCGACTTTGTAAAGGCATTTGTTAGGGTGTCGCACAAGAGGAAAATGAAGATAGATTTGTTTGTTAAAGGATGAGAGGGTTTTAGGTTGTGGAGGTGAGGGTGGAGGTGGAAAGGTCTGAGGAGGGGGCAGTGATGTCAGGTGTGCCGCAGAGGAGTATTTTGGGTTCTCTGTTGTTCACGATAATGGTGAATGATATTGGATAGGGGATGGAGGCCAAGATGAGAGTATTTGCAGATGATTGCTTAGTGTATGAGGTGGTGAAGAAAGGGGTACATGTGCAAGGGGATATGATCAGGCTGGAACGATGGACAGAGAAGAATGGGATGTTGCTGAATGTTGGCAAAACAAACATGGTTTGATTCATAAGGATGAAGAAGGTAACGAGGAAAGTGTGCAGACGGAAGGGGCAGGTGGTAAAGGAGGCCAATATACCTGGGGGCGACCCTGCAAGAAACCTGGTTCAGCAGTTGTAAGTAAGGGGACGAGAGTACTGAGGTTGCTGGGCAGGACGCTACAGGGAGCAGGAAGGAGGGAAAGGGAGAAGGCATAGTCCATGTTGTTCAGGATGTGTTAAAAAAAAAAACTTAATAAAATGGGCATTACAATAAATATATTACACATTCTCTTTCTAATTTTATAACAGACTTACTAGCACAGCGGTGGAGAGTGCACTTATTAACTTCAAGGAACATGTTTCAGATATTGCTGGATATTTTAAAAATGTTTTTTGAAAACATTAACATAATATTATAAGTAGTATAGATTGGGGGCTCCAGGGACAGGGTCCAGGGTGTATATTGAAGATTGTCGGTCCGCCATCTTGGATTGTGATGTCACGGCGGCCATCTTGGATGAGCGTAACGGGACACAGTGTAACATGACAAGTATATCATGGCCGCCATCTTGGATCCGCCATTTTAAATGACGTCATTTTGTTTTCTCGGACATTCCGGCATTTTGTATTCCGCCATTTTGTATTATGACGTTACCGTTGCAATTATCGTTACGGCCGCCATATTTAACTTTTTATTTATTATCCGATTTTAATGAAAAAAATTTTAAAATTTATAAAAAAATTCAATTAATAAAAAAATTCAATTAATAAATTATTTATAAAAATCTACTTTTACGACACGGAGCTCGGAGTCCTCGGTTCGAACCCGACGAGGGCAAGAAAATAAAAATGGCGGCCGTTCCTTCCCCCGTAGTGGCTGCAGGCAGACTGACATCCACCACTTTTTTTCAAAGCATATATATCGCCAGTTAGATGACGTCATGTCCGCCATCTTGTCTTCGTTTGCTGGAAGCCATCATCATGGTATCGTCGGCTAGAGTGCGCTGACGCCATGGTAGTGTAATTCTTACCTGCTAGAGTGCAGTAATCATTTATTATTATTGCTGTGACACCCGCCATCTTGTCATTTGGCCGCCATCTTTGAATTGTGTAATTATTTAGCTAGAAAATCGGGAAATGTTCCAAAATTCATTCAATAAATCACTTATTAATTTACATATCGATTCGATCGATTCCTGTCCTCGGTGCGATACCTGATCGATGCAATAATGTTTAATTTTAAGAAAAAAATAATAATTTCAATAAATCATGTTCAACATTCGTAAAGAGACTTAAAATCCTCTACTACCATCATCCTATCAGACATCAAGACCACTATATTGGAAATTCGTAATTTTAATGCTAGAGATTCGGGAAAAAGTACAAAATTCATTAAATAAATTTGTAATCTATATAATGATTGATTAAATCGACTAAGGTCCTTGGTTCGATCCCTGGCCGATACAAAACAACTTTAATATTTTAAAAAAGTACCACTAAAGTGGCAGGTTTGAGAAAATAAAAACACCGCAAGTTCTTTTAAAAAAACTTTTATTACATACATACTACACTACTACAAGTACAAAAAAAAATACACAGACTAATTACTAAAGTCTTGTGGATTTCTCGATTTCTGCATCTGCCATTCACGAATTAAAGCGAGGTGGAAAGCCCCACCACTTGACGTAGGACCGTCCATTTCTTCGTTTTATAATCTTCTGCACCAAGTACGTATCGGGATACAACGTAGGCTGAATCTCTTCGGCATAGAAGCCACCACGGATAGGTTTGTGGTCCAAATCTTCGAGGTAGTAGGTCCTAGGCTCTGATTCACGAACATGTGTCACACGGAAAAGTTCGGGTCTCCAGTTTGCAGTGAAACCTTTCTCGAAGATACCTTTCTGCTTGGAGATTCGCACAATGTGACCGACATAAGCTTTACGCTTTCGTGGATCTTTCTTATTCGTGTTGGAAAACACTGTTAAAGCAGGCGATTGTCCGTTACATCCTTTGGCTTCATTTTCGTGGTAGAATGCACCGTGTAATTATACTCGCTTATTAGTTTCGGCAAGATGTCAAGCCACTTGTAATTTCCTTTAGCCGTGAACTGCCGCCACATCTTGGAACGCAGAGTTGTGTTAAACCTTTCGACAACGGAGGCTTTGACGTTACTAAATGTAGAGTAGTGTTTGATGCAATACTTCTTCATCAAAGCCTTGAAGGTTGCATTGTAGAAATATTTCCCGAGGTCCGTCTGCAGGTCCGACGGTACACGTCCATCACGCAAAATATTGTTCATTGCCTTGGCTACGTCAGTTGCAGTCTTTGATGTTACAGGTCTAGCCCAAGCGAACTTGCTATAAACATCGATGACTGTCAAAATGTACTTGAAACCTTTATTCAATCGGGAATATGGTATCATCTCATCAAGGTCCGCCTGGAATAAATCATCAATTCCGCGAACAATGACTTTGCCACGAATGTATTTTCGTCTAGCAGGAGCATGAATTTCGTGAGCGATTCCGGTTCGCCTCATTGTATGTAGCCGGCTGCCCTCAGTTCTTCAAGTATGGAGACTATTTCGTTGATGTGCGAATAGTTTCCTACGCTAAGCGAAACATGTAGAATTCTTAGGCGATCAACTTATTCATTAGGGTCGTCCCAATATACATAGTCACATATCTGACCACTTTCTAGCTTTTTTAAACCTTCGCCATGTATTGTTAGTTCACTGAAGAGATTAGCGAGAATGTCGATTTTTTCATGATCTTCGTCTTTATATACACCACTATCTGGATCGTTATCGCGAAAATGTGCATTGGTTAGCTCTAGCAGTTTTTTGTACTCTTGTAAGTCTTTGTGAGAATATCCTTTAGGCTCCCTGCGAAACAGCAATTCGTACAGACCCGGAGTCCCGCGCGTTTTGAACGCTTCTACGCGCACGATATATCCTGGTAGAAAGCTATTTCTTTATCACCGAGGAACCACTTATTATGTGTTCTGTACACTCCGTAGGTCGTGTCATTCCGGCTCGCAAACGATATCAGGTATGGTCGGACCATTGCATTCACTTGATATCCTTTTTTCGGTATTTTCTTCTTGTGCATGGACTCTGTACTTGTTAAGTCCTCTTCTTCTCGATCTGGTTCATACTTTCTCTTCTTTACAGTTGGCATTTCATCTTCAACTTCTGTCTTCACAATGATGGCTGGTTCTTCCTTGTTTTTAAGTTCGTCGAGGCGACTAGTGATTGGTTTAAATATCTCCTCATTTTCCATCTCACGTGCAAGTCTGGTTCGTCTAGCAAGTAAATATTTTTCATGAACAGACTGTATAGCCCGATGAAGGTCACTGGCCAGGTGCGACATTGTACTGGCTGGAAACTTATTGCAAGACCTTCTTTTATACTTTTTTATTCGTTCGCAGAAACTTCTTTCTTGTGTTTGGCTAAATCTGAATTTGTTGACAAGTGAGATAGTGATGCTTTCAGACTACTTTGAAAAGTCCTCAGATCGTCACGTCTTTGTGCATTCGATACTTCGATCATGTCGCGAATGCGAGAATCCGAGGCTTCCACGCGCTGGTCGATGGCAACGAGATAATCTAGTAATTCCTTTTTCACACTTTCTACTTTTTGAGCCAGTAGCGAAATGTATTTGCGGATAACGTCGTCATGAGACTTGAGAGCAGTACGTAAGTCTCGACTGCTACGACTGAATTTCGAAATATTTGGCGATAAACTGATCAAAACCTCGTCTGTACCTGCCCTTATATAGAGGCCAGTCATTGACTATAACTAGGAATCCGTGTTCTTCTTTCTAACACAAGGAGCACATGTCTTTGAATTCCTGGAATGTCATGTCGGTGTTTACGTGATCGTCATAAGCGTGACGTAAATTAAGTTCGTCCATGCGAAAAAGTACTATGACATTCGCGTTGTCTCGTCGGAGATGTTTTGGAATACGACTGTACGTCTGACACAGGTAAACGCAGTCTACCTTGGAGTGTCTGCCCATGGAAAAGTACTCTTGTATTATGCCCTGCTTCTCGCACATTACATCGTCGAAAACAAACACGGAATTGACTTTTGTTTGGCTTGGGGGTACCACATCCGCATTATCATTAAATGGAAAATACTCCAGACGATCCACCGAGCGTAGAACAGTAGCTAGGCGCTGGTACTTTGGCTGTTGCAACGACATGGAATACAAGTAACGTTTTCGAACCGAAGACCGTTTGGTTCCTCCAGTAAACTCTGCAGAACGCATGTTTTGCCGCAGTTGGACGGACCCGCCATTATGCAACGTACGGCAGAAGGCAACAGTAAGCCATGTCGTGATTCACGCGCACTAAATACATCGTCTTGCATAATGCGCACGGGCAAACACACGTCTTGCTTGACGACCTGCATTGTACTAAAGAAATTGTATAAAAGAAGCGTATTTATACTTTCTGGTCAGTTGTGCGTAATGACTCGAAGAGGTAAGAACATAAAACACATCGGTGCAGGACTCGTGAACTCGCTGATAAACAATCTGCTTTTCGAGCTACACATTCCCGGCTACCGATTCTGCGGCCCCGGCACTAAACTAGCGAAAAGGTTAGCTCGCGGTGACGTGGGCATTAATTCTCTCGACGAAAAGTGCAAACAACACGATATCGCATATTCATTAAGCAAGGATCTGGAATCCAGGCACCGGGCCGACGAGATATTGGCACAGGAAGCCGAAGATATAAGTAAATCGTCGAACGCGGGACTAGGAGAGAAAATCATGGCCTGGGGAGTTTCCAAAATCATGAAGGCAAAGACCAAATTAGGACTGGGTGCTCGTCGAGCCAGCTCCAGCAAGTCAAAGACTAATTTACGCAAGAGCAAACGCAAGACTGGTGCAGGCGTGCAAAAAGCAAAGCAAAGATTACAGAATCTCGACAAGAAGATTATAGGAGGATTTCTTCCTTTGCTTTTGCCTGCATTGGGTGCTCTCGGCGGTCTCTTCGGTGCAACGAGCGGTATAGTGCGGGCAGTCAACACTTCGAAGAATGAACGCAAGCAGTTAAAAGAAGCACAGCGACACAATGCCAGCATGGAAGCCATTGCCATCGTTAAAAAAAACGGCGCAGGACTGTACTTGACACCTCACAAATCAGGCCGAGGCATGAAAAAGAAACAAATGAAAAAATCCTAAGTTCTTTGCCGAAACGTCCGCTCACCAATATAGATTTAATCAGGTACGCTCGAAAACTGAAAATACCAAATTTCCGAGGCGTGTTTATGCGAGACACTTAACCAGCAAGCCAAAGACACGTGAGCACGCCATAATTAATTTAGATACGTCGTCGGGTCGTGGCACGCACTGGGTGGCGTACATAAAGTCTGGAAAAATGGCCGAGTGCTACGATAGTTTTGTAAATTTATGGCCTCTGCCAGAACTGCGACAGTACCTGGGCCGGTCCACTACGTTGTTTTACAATTACGAAACGGAACAGAGGTCTAATCAAACAAACTGCGGACACTTGTGTCTTCGCTTTTTAACAAACAAAAATTAGCTGACAAATAAAAATTGCTACTTAAAGGTTGTGCAGCGATGATAATTTATTAGTCATGTCGATAACACTTACCTTGACAGGTCACGCATCTGAGCTGCGGGCGGTTTCTTTCCCGCTTCTCGATTTAGACGGAGAATGGTGTATCGGACTCGTAGATTTTCAAACGTATAATGCCATACCGAATATCGACGAAGAAAACTGCAAGATCTGCTTCCTGAAAAGCGATGGGACCGCTCATGAAATACAGTTACCTGTTGGCTCTTACGGAATTGACGACATTGCAAATTACATCAGAGATATATTACCACAGGATGTAGACTGTCAACTGCGTGGAAATCTAAACACTCAAAAAAGCATTCTAACATGCAGTGAAAATGTCGACTTTACGAAACCCCGCACCATAGGTACGATGCTTGGATTCGAATCAAAGGTGTATGATACAGGAATAACGTACGAATCTACGCGCGCAGTAAACATTTTGCCTGTGAGTGTCATAAGAATAAACTGTAATTTGGCAAGTGGAACGTATCTCAATGGAAGACTAAGCAACATGCTGCACGAGTTTTCGCCGATGGTCCCGCCAGGATATAAACTGGTAGAAGCACCGCAAAGTATCATTTACATTCCAGTCGTCGTGAAGTGCGCACACGAAGTCGTCGTCAGAATCGTTGACCAGCGAGGACGATTGGTGAATTTTCAAGACGAAGAAATTACATTACGTCTGCACTTGAAACGATGGGCATAAAGTTCGTAACACCGAACAGTTATAAAAGAAATCGTATTGTCGTGAATAAGAACAGTTCTCTACCAGACATCGGTGCATTAACACCTGACAGCAGAAAGTATCTTCTCAGTATTGGACAAGTGCCGAGTAAATATGGAAGACGAAATCCTCATCGTGGAAGATCCGGTCATTTTTGAGGACAGCATTATGAAAATGGAATTGCACGAGTACCAACCTTTCCTGCTCGGACCGTACACACTACCATCGGAAGTACGCATTGCCGTATAGCACCAAGATATTTGTACTTTACCTTCGCAGTCATTTCTACGTATAAGAGGCACGCAGACAATAGCAGATGGTACGCATCCGACAACGACGTCAATATCCTGCAATGGTATTCTTCACCTAATCGAGCGCATTACATATGTACTCAATGGCGTCGAGGTAGACCAGACGAGAGATGTAGGCATAACATCTGCTATGAAAAATTACCTTTCGCTCACGCCAAATGAACTGACTGCTGCTAAGATGACCGGTTGGGCTCTCGAGGATGAATATAAGCTTCCGGTTTATGCCGAAGGGAAGTTTGAAGTTTGTGTTCCTCTGTCCATGCTTCTTGGATTCGCTGAGGACTACAAGCATATAATCATTAATTCGAAACAAGAGCTCGTGCTGCTTCTAGCCAACACGCACATTAATGCAATTGTCGCCGCTGCAGAAAACCCTCAAGATGTCTCGCTAACACTACAGTCTATCGAGTGGATGCTGCCCCACATCCAAGTGAGCACCGTTGAACGAGTCAAGATGTTGAAGAACATAGAAAATGGCAGGAACTTCGATGTGCCATTCCGATCCTGGAGCCTGGAAACTTATCCTGGCTTGCCTCATAGTCAGCGTATTAATTGGATAGTAAAGTCCAGCTTCGCTACGGAAAAACCAAGATACATGATCGTCGGGCTTCAGACCGGAAGACAGCTCAATTCAGGAGTGAGTCGCTCCGTATTCGATAACTGTCAAATACGTAATGTAAATATATTTTTAAACAGCGAAAGTTATCCGTACGTTGACATGAACATGGACTTTGAAAGTGGAAGATTTCTTCTCGCATATCAAATGTACGCCAAGTTTCAGCAAGCTTACTACGGGCGGATACAGTCACCGATACTGAGTCCCGACAGTTTCAAGAACAAGGCTCCGTTAATGGTGTTTGACGTTTCCAAACAGGATGATCGAATAAATTCAAACATCATCGACTGTAGGATCGAGATAACGACCAGTGGAAATATTCCGCCAAACACCTATGCTTTTTGTCTGATACTTCACGATCGGCTTGCATCGTACAATTGTCGAGACAAACTTGTGAAAATTCTGACATAAATACTGTTTCGTTTTCTATGATAATTTAGTTACGACCGAGCATTGCTAGCGACAAGATGTACTGCAACCTGTAAGGTTTCCAGAGTCAAAATGGATTCGTGCTCAAGGAAATTAGCGTCACCTCCGGAGACAAGACTCGAACACGCACTTTCCGACCTCCGTATCCGTGGAAACTACTAGACGAAAAAAGTAAACGGTCGAATGAATGGCTATGTAAATACTACCATGGATTAGAGTGGGACGAAGGAAAAATTCTGTACCACCAAGTGAAAAACACTATCGAAGATTTACTAGTTCAAAACGAAATAATCTACGTTGCCGGACCTGAACAGAAGAAATGGCTGAGCAAGTTGTGTGACGACGGAGCAGTTGAAATCGTAGACCTACAGACCGACTACGGCTGTCCTTCCCTGCGTAAACTTAGTGCAATATACGACGTGCAGCCACGTGACAAGTTTGAATGTGTCTGTGCCTGTAGAAACTCGCAGTTAATGCAGAAATGGTACACACAGTGTTAGTAGGAGCCTGCATATATAAATGGTGTACATACGTACGTGCCTTCAGTTGTCGTTCGACCTGCAAGAAAATGTTTACGTTTCATCCTGCTAACGTGTACGAGAGCGCAAGACCTAGCTTCAGCAGTGTCGAGTACAGCTACTGGGATTCCGGGTATCTACGTACATATACAGAAACCTGTGATGGAGGCGCTCAGCATTGGCATTTTGCGCACTTTCCTGTGTCCTACGAACCGACTCAGCAGCTGGTAGATTGTTACGAACCTGGAAACTGTGCCGTCTATCACATGAGACCACACACAATCCTTCCTGCTAGCATCGCTGAGGTAGTCGCCTCGTCTTCATGTGCAACACCAAAAATGGACGTGTTGCAACCTGTTGCGACCTGTGATGCTTCTACGCAGACGTCCAAACGGTGTGCGTCTCGTCGTCGCAGTTCAGGCAGTGAATCTGTCCCAACTAGCACTGAGCCAAAGCCCAGGCGTAGACGTGGTCGCAGACGTCATCGACCATGTCTTGTCGGAGTTGACGTCGCAGAAGATGACCAGCTGGAAACCTGTGTTCCTGATACCGTGGCCTGCGAACCAGTTGGAACCGGAGTCGACGATACAGTGTGTGCGGCATTAAAGACTTTGCTTGTGAAAATGCTTGATTCTTTAACCTAATGTGTATTTGTGTAATTTTTATAAATAAATGTGTAAAACTTGAACTTGTGTTTTTTTTTTATTTCTATAGTTTTAGGAACCTAATAAAAAAAATTTAAATACAGATAATATTTTGACTCATGTAGTATACCAGTAGACCGCGTGTATATAAGCGAGGTTCAGACGACTGGACCCGCAGTTCACCTCTGGTCGCGGTGCAGTACGGACTTGCTCTCTTCAGGTAGTTTCGTGAGATTTAGTTACTGTTCAAATGTCGACTGGAATAGACAGTTTACCGTCAGCAGCGGGGACCTCGATGGCAGCAACGATTATGGAGTCGGAGATCCTGATACCGACTGCAGAGGAGACCACGACAGCGGTGGAGATCCCGATACAGACTGCAGAGGAGACAACGATACGTGCTGTTCCATCATCAGCTGAAGTTTCACCATATGCATTCCAGACTTCAATTAATGAAGAGTGTACATCGCATCAATGCAAATATTGTGGCGCATCTTTTACAAAACCTACAAATGCGCGCAGACATGAAGGAAGCAGTTGTCCGAATAATTTACTGAAAAGAACAGAGTTTCAATGCGACAAGTGTGGTAAATTAATTTCACGTCTCGATAGCTTCATCGTCATTATAAAAATTGCTCCGAGAAAGCTAAGTGCGAGTATAATGAAAGTGGTTATTGTTTTGACTCATACGTTGTACAAGCTAATGAAAATATATATGTGAGACCCTAGTGATATGAACATCAGTCTGTCTCTGGTTGTGGTGATGAACGGCTCGGATAGTTAGACTTGTATAACATAATAGACCAGTATCTAGCTATTCTTGAGAACTCGATGGCATCATTACCACTATCTACACCAACCTGGATCGAAGGTCTACCATCAACAGTGCAGAGCTCGAAGAAAACGACGTCTACAGCTACACCTCTCTCAGCACAGCAGGAGATTTCGATGCGTGCAACATCTTCTGCAGAGCAGACCTTAAAGGCTTCAGAAGTTAACATGGCAGCAGTGTTACAATGGTTGTCAACAGTTCCAGTGCCATTGATGAAGGAAGGAGCATCCAGCGGTGTTCCATCACCCGACTGCACGTACTGTGAGAAGATCAAAAACTTGAAATTACGGGATTATGTAATACACAATTGTAGTAATAACTCTGAACGCATTAAATATCAGTGCAACAGGTGTTTAAGCAAGTTTATACACTATGGAAGATTAAAACGTCACCTCAGGAATTGTCATAGACTCTGTGTACATTCATCAGAATCAAGCTGTATATTTTGTAACAAAACATTAGCAAATATTCAAAGTGCACAACGACACGAAATATATCACTGTCCTTTTAATGAAGTCGATAATTCGTCTTTGTGTGAAAATTGTGGTGTACCAATATGTCGACCTGATGAACTGAATAGACATTTACGGACATGTAAAAGACTTACTTCGTCCATTAAGAAGACTGTTTGAATCGAGAAATCCACAAACTCTAAGAATTTGTCTGTGTATTTTTTTTGTTCTTGTAGTAGTGTAGTATGTATGTAATAAAAGTTTTTTTAAAAGAACTTGCGGTGTTTTTATTTTCTGAAAACCTGCCACTTTAGTGGTACTTTTTTAAAATATTAAAGTTATTTTGTATCGGCCAGGGATCGAACCAAGGACCTTAGTCGATTTAATCAATCATTATATAGATTACAAATTTATTTAATGAATTTTGAACTTTTTCCCGAATCTCTAGCATTAACATTACGAATTTCCAATATAGTGGTCTTGATGTCTGATAGGATGATGGTAGTAGAGGATTTTAAGTCTCTTTACGAATGTTGAACATGATTTATTGAAATTATTATTTTTTTCTTAAAATTAAACATTATTGCATCGATCAGGTATCGCACCGAGGACAGGAATCGATCGAATCGATATGTAAATTATAAGTGATTTATTGAATGAATTTTGGAACTTTTCCCGATTTTCTAGCTAAATAATTACACAATTCAAAGATGGCGGCCAAATGACAAGATGGCGGGTGTCACAGCAATAATAATAAATGATTACTGCACTCTAGCGGGTAAGAATTACACTACCATGGCGTCAGCGCACTCTAGCCGACGATACCATGATGATAGCGGACATGACGTCATCTAACTGGCGATATATATGCTTTGAAAAAAAGTGGTGGGGGTCAGTCTGCCTGCAGCCACTACGGGGGAAGGAACGGCCGCCATTTTTATTTTCTTGCCCTCGTCGGGTTCGAACCGAGGACTCCGAGCTCCGTGTCGTAAAAGTACATTTTTATAAATAATTTATTAATTGAATTTTTTTATAAATTTTAAATTTTTTTCATTAAAATCGGATAATAAATAAAAAAGTTTAAGATGGCGGCCGTAACGATAATTGCAATGGTAATGTCATAATACAAAATGGCGGAATACAAAATGGCGGATACAATGTGATAATTTTTACTTGTCTACAACAAGAGATAACTATTTACACAAAGGCCATTTAGTTATTTTGGCTGAAACCTAGCCAAAGAAAAACTTTGTTTTATTACAATTGGTATCATACCATCAATTGAAATAGTTGTTTGTTAAACTTCATTATAAACATTATTATTTTAGTACATTAGTTTTATGGCAGAAATAATAACATTTCCTGGGATTCTACCTATAACAATAAACATTTGTTTCATTATGATATATATATTATATTTACAAGCAACTTGTTCTTAGAAACATTAACTAAACTTCAGTGCAGGAATACATAATTAAACTTCAAACACAATAATATTGATATGCACATATTAAATAAATATTTACAGTGATTACTAGAACTTCATAAATGCCTTGCTGGTATATAGGAATAGCACATTCCTGGTCATTACAAACAAATACAAACATTTTATAGATATTTGCACGACATAACATTGATATGCACATATTCTAATATTTTACAGTTATTTCTGATTATACTTAGTAATCATAATTGTTTCATTTGGTCTCCCATAAAACAACATTAAATCACATTTTCACATCACTAGCTTTTTAGCTTTGCTATTAATTACAGCACAGATATTTAATAATATTTTGTCAATTAACAAATAATAACATTCTACACTCATCACTGAAGAATCTTTTCACATCGAGAAATAGACAGTGAATTACAGTGATTTCATCCTGAGTGCTATCTGTGTGATGTAAACAAGTGAAATTCAACAATTAATGTGCATTTTTCTTTCTTTTCAAAATTAATCTAAAGAGAAGTGAAGGTGGTCTCTCTAGCCAGCTATATAGCTAATTATTTCTTCAGGTGTGATATCTAGGAAGTTGTGGATGAAGTAAATATCCACTTAGATAGGGTAATCCTGTGGGATTACAATCCTAGTCAGCATGATTTACTACTGATTGAAAAATGTTAGAAATGAGGAATGCCTAGGAAATAGGTAGGTAAAAAGGCTGTAGCCTGGATCATAACAAGGTAAGCCATTATTTTCAATTTCTACAGTGCCTTCTTGTTTGTTTACACACAGTGTGTCAGGGTGTCCGTGTCTACAACAGAACATTGCCTAGGTATACATTAGCACCAATATACAGCCTGTACTGACAGTGTACATTAAAATTACTCAATTCGTGTGTGTGAACCGAACTATTAGGTGCTGCCAATAAACATGTACATACAGTACACCAGGTTCACAGTACATCCTCTTGGTCTCTGCCTAAGGACAAGAGCATTTACTCTCGTACTGAAGCACATAAATGCTAGGAAGACTATGCTTCACCTAGCCGAAATCAACTGAGTTCACACAAAAAAAAAAAAACTCAGCTGACTAACACCATAACCTTACGGTATAAATTCACAGTTACACACAAATCCTATTAATAATTCTAGGCACAATAACAGTACAGTATACATGTAGCTAACTATTTTGTATACTCTGATCTTACATATTTTGCACCACTGGTGCGTGGTAGGCCCTTAAATGATTACTGTTGTAGTTTCCCACGTTGATACCTGTTGACACTTCCTTTAAGGTGTAACAGTTCTCCCGATGTACCTGGAGAATCTCGTAGGGTCCACTGTAGAGTAGGAATAACTTCTTCGTTACATTCGCCCACTTGTTGCTTGTTGGCGCAGTCCTTAACAGCACAAGGTCACCGACCTTAAAACGGTGTAGCTTGCGCCTGGTTTTCCGCTTCTGCCTATTCCTGGCTTCTAGGTGTAGCTTTTCTCTAATTAAATCCTCAATTTCTTCCCTGCTAGGAAGTTTATCCTGATCCGGATTCTCGTCGCAGATGGGTAAATATTGGTTTGGTATCGCCTCCGACCGAACCAGGCATATGGCCTCATGGGGGGTAACGCCGGTATGATTAATTTTACCCCTCTGCCTAGTTCGAAGATTGTCGCCAATCTGTTCTAGTTTAACACCCGCTGACTGACGTTGTTAGTCAGCATGGCGCCTGGTGTTCCGCTGGTTCGTTGACGTGGTGGGATCGGTGTTTGTCGCTCGAAGTATCCCAGCGGTGGGAGTGCAGGAGGTGGTGTGTTGTAGGCGGTGAAACTCGTCAATTGCAGTGACGGGACGGTTTCTTCCGCGCGGGGATTGTAATGGTGTGGCGGTCGGTCCTGACACTCGTGACGCGGTGACCTTGGTCTCTCATCACGGTGCTCGCACCTGGGAAGCCGTTGTTCTTCGTGTTGCGATCTCTTGTTACGGTGTTGTTCATGGTGGCTCGGCTCGTACTCGTCACTACCGGGACGACTCCCACCTCAGAAGTTCGAGTTATGTATTCGATTCTGCCGGTTGTTCCATTTCCCGGTGCGGTGAAACTTCCATTTGGCGGTGTTGACTCGTATTTTGGGCTGTTCCCCGCCGCGCTGCCACTGTTGATAAAGCGGAGGTGATTTCTGAGCTTGTGTCTTTTCTGATTCAGT
The DNA here is from genome assembly GCF_032445375.1 of Bacillus rossius redtenbacheri. Lineage (NCBI taxonomy): Eukaryota > Metazoa > Arthropoda > Insecta > Phasmatodea > Bacillidae > Bacillus > Bacillus rossius. The sequence goes on from NC_086337.1 coordinate 13,322,236, forward strand.
GGTATTAATCCGCCCCTGCTGCTCTAGCCTGGCGAATGCCAGTAACTGTTCTCTAAACTCGGTAATATTCGAAAAATTCCTACCAGTTAACTGTAACTGGTACTTGTGGGGTAGTTGTCCAAGAAACATGGAAATAAATTCCTCGTCATTCATTGGTAGGTCTAAGTATCTGGTACGTTCGAACATGCTCGAGAGATAGGCTTCCAGAGACTTATGTTTTTTATAGTCGAATTTTTCCCCATGCAACCTGGCTCTTAAGTGGCCCTGTATTCGCACACTCCAGAACTGCTGCTTGAATTGGGTTTGGAAGTCTGCGTATGTGTGGGTCGAAGTTTGTATTACTTCCCACCAGTAATACGCATGTTCGCGGAGGGCAGTATTCAGGCATTTTAATTTCTCCTCGTCATTCAGCTTAAACATGGCTGAATACTCCTCAAATTTTTTTAAAAACCGCAAGGGGTTTTCATTTTCCCCACCTGCGAAACGAGGCATGGCCTCTGACCACTGTCTGGCCGGGTGGTGCATAATGGCCACTTGGTCAAGTGCAGGAGAAAGACTAGAATGTGCTGCATGTGGTGTAGTAACTGGTGAAGCAGTCTCTGGCACGTTACTAGGGATAGCTATGGGCGTAACTGCGGTAGTGATGGGTCTATCCATCAGGTTGTCCAACCTGAGGGTAAGCATGCGATTTTCCAGATTACCTACTCGCTGTTCTAGTTGGTGTCCTAGCTCGTCCGTTTTGTGTGAAATTTGTGCCATTTGTTCGTGCACCTGTTGACTAGTGTGGTCCAAGCTGCAGTGGTTTTGTGCAGCCTGTTGGGCCACTTGTTCTAAGCGTTCTGACACACTGCCTAACTCCTCCTGTATCTTCTGTGTGGTGTCTTGGCATTGATTCTGAAGCTGGGCTAATTTCTGATCAGTGTTAAACTCTAGTGTTGTTATCCGGTTGGTTACAACTGATACTGACTCCCTAACTTCCTGCAGCTCTAACTTGAGGTTACTCTCGAAGCTGAGGATACTTTGCTGTATGCCAGTCAGTTGTGCAGTATAGGAATCTAGCCTGGCACTGGTTTCAGCAGCGTTGACATCTAACCTGGCAGTATTAGAGTCTAATTTGGCATTCATTTCAGCAGCGTTGACATCTAACCTGGCAGTATTAGAGTCTAATTTGGCATTCATTTCAGCAGCGTTGACATCTAATTTGGCAGTCATTTCAGCAGCGTTGGCATCTAACCTGTCCATGAGTCCCTGGAGCAAGTTATTTAAGTCAATATTGCCACTAGGAGTAGGAACTAAAACTGAGATAGTTTCCAAGTGTTCCGTGGGCTGATCAGATTCGTTTCCCTCTATCTCTTGTGTTACCAGAATAGGAATTGTCTCTGTCCTCGGACATGCTGCTGTCCCTAGATCCGGTATTGCCTCGGTTATGACACCTCCCTCTGGTATTCATGATTATACTCAACAAAAATTACTTGACAAGATATCGGGCCCCACGTACGGTCGACACTCTGAACTGTTACCTCATGAATGAGTTATAGTTACTATAGGTAATAGGACAACTATTATTATTATGTTTATATGGGCGCCACACTTTAACATTACTATATTAATCATAAATATTTCCACTGCTATAAGTGGTTTTCAATTGCGGCTTATGCTCCAAGTTACCCATTTCCAATATTAATACACTGAGAAACTAGGTTGCTTACCCAAAACTCATATGAAATCACATAAAATATAAGTTAGCTATATAGTTAGGTTGGGCACAAACGAAGTCAAAAGTTCATTTATGATAAATAATAATACTTAAAGTGAATTAAAAATCAACTAACTCAGTTACCTCGGATCACACAAGAATCTTTAAATCGAGACTACTAGGCGAAAGTTAAGCTAATTATGTTGTGCCATAATGAAAACCAGAGGCATTAACAGGAACAATAAGTTACTAGGCCGAAACAGTTAATAGGAGGGGCTCACTGAACACAAAACTTCAGGCCTAAATACATTAAACTTTAGTACCTTATATTTCCGTAGATAAAGGTAGCCCCGGTAATTAAATATTACCGTAACATTCGCTCTGGCTCAGGGGCGCAACAGTTCACTTATTCAGTGAAATATCAGCTGAAAATATAGCTGAATTCCGCGTCGGAAATGTCCAACGCGGCCACACACACCAGCCACAAAAATGGCACCAAACAAAACTTCCTTCTTCATTGTTCTCTCCAAAATTATAAATTTTTTTAACAATGCCTTAATTTTCCATTTAAAAGGTCCGCCGATCCATAGACAAATCACCTTCTCTTTGTCACATATCTTTGCCCAACATTAAAACATAGAGAAATAGCTACTGCTCTGAGCAATAAACTCTAGAGATTATTACAATTGAAAGACATATAAACAAACACTGAAAAATACTTAAACTAATGTTTCAGTGTTCTGAGATAATTAGTATTATCACAACAAAATGCCGGAATGTTCGAGAAAACAAAATGACGTCATTCAAAATGGCGGATCTAAGATGGCGGCCGTGATCTACTTGTCCCGTTATGCTGATACCCGTTACGCACAGTGTCCCGTTACACTGTGTCCCGTTACGCTCATCCAAGATGGCCGCCGTGACGTCACAATCCAAGATGGCGGACCGACAATCTTCAATTCACACCCTGGACCCTGTCCCCGGAGCCCCCAAACTATACTACTATTATATAATAATGTCGATTCAGCTCAATAAGGTCATGGTTTGTTTTTTGAATGTATTTACAGACTGATTTCAGTTTTTTTCATGCAAAAGCAAAATATACAAATGTATACTTAGTGCTATAATAGGCTATGGGTTTTAAAATGTTTGAGGTTAATATTTTAGTAAGTAGAAGTATAACTTCTTATGTGTGCGGAAACTTTATGGTATTATCTGTTAAGTGAATTTTAACAATATGAGCAGTATTTTAATAGAATTCCTAGTCGAAAATCAGTTTCAAAGCCAGGGTTTTTATCAGAGCCATGTCTAATAGCTGAAAATTTTTGGTCGTTTCATGCTGCTAATTGCTATCTGCGTTCGATAGTGGCAAGCAACGAGTATGATTCAGGTAGCGAATTCTAGTGACAGACGCAGAAAGTATGTGTGTGATTCGCTTCCAGAAGTTTTGGTATTTGAAAATAGAATAGGTACTTTAGCAATTTATTTATCATGCTAGGCTTTACTGAAAAGAATTCTATGCTAAATTTGGTGCATGAGTTTCATATTTTAAGATTATTTGAAACATTAACAACATGAGAACATATGAGTTTACTCGTACTGAGTTTATATGTGTACACATCACTGGTGTGTACTGAAAGACTCCCTCACATTATTTTTATTAATTTATTTATTAAAAGACTCGTATCGTACTTCCATATTTGTAGTTATCATAATTACGTAAAAACAAACTACAGGAAATGGCTATTTACATTATTTTATACATACAATGTTTTAATAATTTTATTAGATGTGTTATTTTTTTCTGTTTGTTTATCCTGGCAACATGCAAAAACTACTGAACAGATTACGAAAAAACGTTTATGTTAGGAATGCTTTACGTATAATTGAAAATGCCTTAAATTTATCACAAACATTTCTTTCAATGTAATAATATTAGCTCTATACTGATTTTTGTGTGATTGAAGCCACGGATGATTAGCCAGTCTGTTATAATTTGCTCTACGCATCAAACATGCAATAGATGAAATACTTTCACAACACCTCTCAGTGGTTTCTCAGCACAAGGTGGGATATATTGTGTCAATTATGACTTACAGACTTGCATACATTTTGATAGTGTAAAGATACATTTTTTTTAAAATTACTATCATTTATTTTTAAAACTGAAATACAATTTAAGAAAACTAAATTCTAACACATACTAAGTTTATGTTTACACTATAAATCAACTACAAAACAGTTTTCAAATTTTTTTAAACACCATTCCTAATTTATTATAGCAAACTCTATAGATTTTTACTAATTAATTGATGACGATACTTTTGTTTTCTCCTTCCACTATTTCCATTCACCTTTTACATCATTTTATTCTATTGTAAAAGAGTCCGTTCCAAACCACGAGATGGTATGCACTGATGAATATTCCCTAATCTTCACTAAGATTCCTGTGTACCTGCCGGCGGGCAGTGTTAGGTTCTCCACACGACAAAAGACACCATCTTTCTTCTCGTTTCTTCCTAGCTCAATGACTGCTGAGCCTTTTTCTAATTCCTCCTAAAATTGGAAAAGAAGACAACTTAAATTTTGTTCAAGGTTTCATGATATAAACAACACAATTCTGTTTTGCACTGGCTTAATTACACTACACCTTTGGTATACACATCTTTAAAGTTCCTGGCCTGCAGAAATATATCCAATTACAGCAGATAACTAAAGAAGTAATTTGAATTTTACATTGAAATAAATAATTCAAGTTTGAATTGTAATGTCAAAACACATTTTTATTAACGTTAATCATTCTTTAGTACAAGGATTTGATTAAATATTAGTAGAGGCATTGTTACAAGTCAAATTTTCATCTCCAAATAATGTTATAGGGGCAATATAGGACGAAATATGGCTTTCAGTTACTTACATCAAATAAAGTTAGCTAACTTCGAACTTGTTTTAATCCTTTCACACTACAAATATTTATTATTAAAGGCCTAGGTAAAACTTTTAAATTCTAAATTTACTTGATAGAAAATATGAATTTAGTTTAATTATTACGCATTTGTTAACTTTTAAAGCAAGTGTTGTTTTTAATAAAATTATTATTGGTTCTGGAATTAAATTAAGTTCTTTGATTTTTGAAAGTAATAGATACATCATTCACTTAAAAATAAAATTTATATGTACAATATTAAAATTATCATACTCATAACCTCTTTAATATGCCCTGTATCAGTATGTAAATATAGTTCGTTCTGGTTCCGCTGGCTCAGCCGAAGAGCCACGGCGGCCATATTGGATTACGTTACTTCCAGTGGCCATCTTGAATTACATCACTCAAGGTAATCAACTTGAATGACCTTGACTTTTGACCCCGACAACCATCTTGGATTCTGCCCTTTTGTTTTACATACAATCGAGAACCCCCACATCTGTATATTTAACTTTTTCGTTATTATGACATCACCATCGAGCACCCCAATCTTGTGCTATGCACTTTTTGTTATGATTCCATTATCATCGAGCACCCCACTCCTATGTGTCGCACTTTTAATTGCAATTACATCATCAAGCACCTCACTCATGTGTTTTGCACTTTTCTTTATGATATTAAGAATGTCCCACTCCTATGTGTTGCACTTTCATCATCAAACACATTACTCCTGTGCGTTACACTTTTTGTTACGATGATACCACCAGCGTCAGTTAGATGCAGCCATCTTGTTTTTGTTAAGTGGAGACCAGCATCTTGATTTCATCTTATGGATGTCTCCATATTTCTTTCTGGAGTTGGATCATAAAGTAAGTATGTCACTTCTGCTCAAGCATATAATGTGTAGTTGGAAGAAAAGTTATAAATTTGATAAGTATTTTTAAAACAGTATTATTACTTAAAAATAAATTTCATCATCACATTCACAACAATGAGATTATTAATTTGATATATATCATATATATGAATCTACCTTATAAATAGTATTTATTATTATATCTTTGAGAAAAAATGAAATGTCTTTAAGAAAAATTGTGGTATCAATCGTCATCATGAGCAAATTTACCGAGGATTTTGAAATATTTGAGGAATTTATAACAGACTGGTAGGAAATAGAAACTATACTTTATGTCTGAGGAAAATCGACATACATACTTCATAAACCAATTCCAGAAACCATGATGACGACATCCATCAGATGAAATCAAGATGTCGGTCTCCATTTGACAAAAACTTATGGCTGCCTCTAACTGATGCTAGCGGTGTCAGCGTAACGAAAAGTGTAATGCTTAGGGGTAGGGTGTTTGATGATGTCATAGTAACGGAAAGAGCAACGCACATGTGTGGGTCATTCTTAATGCCATCGTAACAAAAAGTACAAGGCACATGAGTGAGGCGTTTGATGGTGTAATCGCAACTAAAATTGCAACACATAGGAGTGGAGTGCTCGATGATAATTGCATAGTAATGAAAAGTGCAACAAATGTGTGGGGTTCTCGATGATATCATCGTAACGAAAAGTACAACGCATAGGAGTGAGGCGCTTGATGTTGATGCCATCTAACAAAAAAGTGAAATACACAGATGTGGTGTTTCTAGATTCCACATTGAATGTTATTGAAAATCAAATGTCGGAATCCAAGATGCCTGTCGGGATCAAATGTCAAGGACAATGCCATTCAAGCTGCCGCCCTAAGTGATGTAATCCAAAATGGCTTAAGTTATTGACGTAATCCAAGATGGCCGCCGTGGCTACCTAATTCCAATTCTGAATGAACTGGCTAAATGACAGGTATGAGGATTTACAGGTTAAATTATCACTCTACAAAAGAGAATAGCCCCTCTTTGGAGAGCCTGCGCCCCTCCCTGGGCAACTTTCACCTCCTGATTTTTTCAGGGAAAAAAGGGAATTTCTTCTCAAAAAAGGAGTTTTCTTTCGAAATAGGAAAATTTGGGTTAATATTGTGGTCTATTGAGGTGTTTTTGCCACCGGAAGTGACATAATCTAGTATGGCCGCCGTGCCTCCCCGGCTCCCGAGCCTTGAGCCGGTGCACCAGAACGAACTATGTTTACCTACTTGTGTCCTTCACCATTTTAAAGATTCGGTAAGTTGGAAACGCACGCGTTTTTTGAATGATTCTTGCCACCGGGAAGATTGATTTATATATGTTTTTATTTAAGTATACGCTATTTTCGGTTTACATTGTACTTAAAGAAACCTTAAAAACTTTTTAAAAATATGAATACGCAAACTCGTAGAAAACAAATCAAAGTCAGCTGATGACAAATGGGATGCATTTGGCATCAGTTGATTTTGGCATGTTTTTCTGCGAGTTTGTGTATTAATATATTTTGGTCGTTCTTAAAGTTTCTATTGGCATATTTCCTGTCATTTTCTATCAAATAGAACTTTTTTAGAACAATAATTGAGTTGCGACCTCATCACCTGTAGGTTTTATAAGTTTGTGCAATTATCAAAGGAAATCCCTTATCTCTCTCTGGGAGAGGTTTCTCTCACTCAGTCCCAGTCAGTTCATAAAGAGAAGTGTCGAGGATAGGCTTCAGCCATGAGGCTGCTTGCAGCACCCGGCTAGCAGTAATTTTACAATAATTGCTTTTAAAAAAAACTTTAACCTGATATTTTTTGTATGTGGGCTTAGAGAGATATCTTGTTAGTTTAAGAGTTAGGAATAATGAAACGTTACAACAAAAGCGAAGCTCTCGTATATTACAAATTTAATAACTTACAGTGTAATTTGTGTAGTTCAAAATAATTATAAAATAATCAGTTTTTTAAAGAATCTGTTCTCAGACGAATAAAATTATTTGGCAATGTCTAACGTCGCATGATCACGTTGATTTAAGATGACATAGATGTATTTCCTAGATAAGCCATGACCGATGATTACAGTAGGTTAGATAAAACTTCTCAGCATTACCTAATTTAATTTAAGTAATCTCTTTCATAATACTGAGAGTTCATCATCCGAAGCTCTGTACATGACAGCGTAACATCAAATTTATCTTATAGCATAGGGTAAATAACACCCTCAGAAATATACACAGGCTCAAATTGGCATATATTATTCATACTCATTCGAGTCATCTCCAGAAATTTCTGAACAATTTTTGTGAGAACTGACTTAAACAATACTTTAAAAGTTGGTTTGTGACATATATTGTTTTTTTTTATAGTGAAGTAGATTTTCTTTAAAGTCATAGGAACAGCTAAATCAATTTCGGCCTTTGGAAGCCAATTTTATTACAGAAAATCGACGGTCACAGAAATATAATACTCACTGGTATTAATTCAGCTGCGATGTGAAATGGGCCGTTGATGTTTCTCCGCACTACTTCAGCCAAGTCAGCGCTATGAAACTTTGCGACTGGAAAGCTTTGCGATGAGTTTTCAGGTCTTACTAACACCAAGTAACCCCTGAAAGAATTTTTTAAGTGATATACTTTGTGCAGGCATTGTAACGCGCAGTGTCACGCGCGTATTGCAAAAAAAAATATTTCATAAATTGTTTTATGTTTCAAAAAGGGCTATAAAATAAATAAAATGCAGCGAAAATTAAAAAAAAAGTAATTGGTCGTAGCTAAGGTACGGAACAATCCCAGCATTTGCCTGGATTAACTTCGCGAAACCTAGGATCGGGATTTGAACCCGCGACCTCCAGGAGAAATTTGCATTGTCTTACCATGACATCACTTCTGGCAGGGGCTATCGCACAAATAAAGGATGCCGTTGCAGAAAAATTACATTAAATGTTTCAGATATTAGCCTTGGAATATTAAAACATTCATGGGCTCGATTACTGAACTTAAAAAACTGTTTTTACAATTTTTGATGTAGGAAGAGCTCACCTCAAGAATAAATTCAAAATAAATTACGTTTCGTGAGGGCTGTCACACCTACCGCCCCCCCCCCCCCCCCCCCCCCCCCCACACGGTTCTCGAGAGGCGTTTTAATCCTCTTTGTAAAAAACTGCACCAAACAAAGCAGAAAACATGTCAAACTAATGTTATTAAGAATACTATTCTCTTTCATGCATATTGTTTTTGAAATAAACCACTGCTCGAATACACCTAGTCAAAACTTTTCAAACAGAATTTATTTAAAAAAAAAAATTTCCTATCTTTTGTAAAATGCATGCATAATAACAAATTATTATTTTTGATGCTTCAATATATCGCACGATCAGCCCATGAGATGAAGAACATGTTTGATTGTAAAACATGGTGAAAGTATGCCGCATAGTTCAGTCGATACAGGGTTTGGACCTTGCATTAAATCGGAACTTAATGAAACTTGGAGGGGTTGTTTATGGGTGCCATGTAGAGCTGTACTCAAGTTTTCTACCAAAAAATTCTTGTGGAAAATTGGTGGCGGCCAAAAAACCGCAAAATTTTGGCACTCGTTTCAGTTTTTTACTTATTACTTAACAACAGTGGTTCTTAAAAAAATTATACTCTTACCAAAATAAAAGAAATTAAGATTTTAAACGTCAAAATCGGTGCAGCCGTTTAGGGACAAATGATCTTCAAAGTTCATGTATCTTGACTAATTTTGTTAAAAAATTGGTTATGCTCAAGTTACAATACCTGTATCTAAATAATAGCTACGAAAGTTTTAGAGTATCAAATTCCATGTAAGAAATGCTCCTACAATTTAATTACGCTTACCCCAGCGTTGAGCTAAAATAAAAACCCAAAATCACCCTTCTTAAAGTTTAAATATCGAGAGTTAGACTGGTCTGACTTGAAAAATTCTTTCAGTATTGGATAGTACATTTATCGAGGAACGCTATAGGCTATATTATATTATCAATAACATTAGGGATCCTTACTAAAAGTCCAATTGAGAATCAAATGCGTTGGAGGGGGTCAGATACAACATGCAGTACACGTACGGAGTGTGTGTTGACGATGCCGCAGGCGCTAGAAGTTAACGACTATTTCATTGTTAGTGCAGTCCTCATCACCGTTGAAATTTTGCGGGTACTTTAAATATCAAAAATTGCCCTTTTTTTTTTCAAGTATATATAGTTTACAGACTTGAAACTTCACAGTAATGTTCCTTATGTTACGCAGGATGACATTTTCCGAAAATTAGATCCCATGGGTGGTTAAAACCAGGCAACAGTGGGTTCTTTGTCTGCATGAGAACAGGATTTTGCATTGTTCATGCCTTCTGCGTCTCCATGGCAACGGGCATCGCGCGGCAGTGGCGTACCCACAAGGAGGGGCATGTATAATGAGCGGTGCAAGAGTGATCTGCCTGTAGACTGCCGTAGCGAAGTACGGGTACATCAGTTGTACGTTGCGTGCACGTGTCGGGAAACCATCGGTGCTATTCATTTTCTCTCCGGTACATTATACAGCATTGTAATAAATTTTCACTGAATTTTTTTTTATTTACCATTACTGTAAATGGGAGATGTGGCTTAATTTTTTTCCATTAGTATAGCCTTGCGAAGCCGGGTCGGGCAGCTAGTCTTTTTAATACATTCACAAACATTCAATTCTAAATCATTAGTGAGATATTTGTTAGTGTTAATAGAATAAACATTTACACATTCTACGAGATCATAACATTCGCCTTAATTCCACTTCCTTGGTGCTGTACATAGTCCTTTTGATCATTAGTAGGCTTTGTTGTACGGATCTGACGATGTTTATTCAAGACATCCAAGACATTCTTTCGAATATATGATGTCTGACATTATTTGCAACTAAATATTTGGCAAGGACCCAAATTACACTCGGTTCTCTCATGATGTATAGAAATTTTCTCAAGAAATTTTTCTCCTTGCTGCAGTAACTAAAATTGTCGCCTTTCGATTATACTGCAGGTATCGATGCGGAATCTATATTAGCCGTTGCTTTTTTTTTTGTCACATGAATAATGAAAGTTGATATTCATATAAAATTCTAAATAGTAATTAAAATAATTCATCAGAGAACATTATTTCTACATTTTTTTAATTCATGCCTAAGCAAGTAGTATGTATATGTGTGTCCAGGCACAGGCTTCAGTTTGTGGTGCCGACCAACATCTTAAAATGTGACATCACGGCGGTCATCTTGAATGACACTGACCTGACCATTACCTTGACCCCGGGGGCCATTTTGGATCCACCACCTTGGATTCCGCCATCTTGGACCCACTATCAAGGATTAAAGAATATTCGGCCATTTTGAATTCTATAAATTTCTGTCAACTAACACTTCACTCCCTAGCATTGTAATTTTCTCTATGGCCTCCATATTGAAAAGCCATAAATATTATCAAATTTAAATTAAAAACTTTTTTTTTTTCAATTTTCAAAATATCTAATAAAAGAAATTTTTATAAAAACCTTCCACCATATTGGAATTGAACACCCCATTATAATATTGCACTATTCATTATTGTAACCGTATTGAAAATCCATAATTTTTAACTTATAAATTTAGGAAATATTTTAAAATTCATGAATAATTTATTATTAAAATTTTTAATTAGAAAATAACTTACATTATGGAGTTAGGAGACCCGGTTCGAATCCGACGAGGTCATTCGATTAAAAATGTCGACAGATCTATCCTCCACGGAAGCCATCGACAGTCTGACCTCCCACCACTAATTCCAAGGAAGATAATATGTCAGCCAGTATAATGTCACGACAGCCATCTGGTTTTCGTCTGCTGGAGGTCACCATTTTCTTTTCGTCTGCTAGAGGGTGCTGCCACCATATTAGTTTCATTTTTACCCACTAGAGTGCAATATTCATTTATTACTGTAGTGCCCGCTATCTTGAAATTGGACCACTATTTTGGAAATCTGTAATATTAAAGCTAGAAATTCAAATAACATAAAAAAACCGCTTGTCAAAATAATAATTTATTCGATCAGCTTAGTTCAATTCTCAACTAGTGATATGAGTAACTAAAGCTTAAAAAAATTAAATTCTGTTTCCCATTACATTTCTTAGAGTTTATTAATCTTTCTTTCTACGAAAAAAGACTTAATATAAGATACCTGACCGACGAAATAGACATGTTGTCACTATGCCTACCATGGAAGCCTAATTTTTGTATGCATGGAATATCTTCCAACCAGTTCATGTACAATGATATATGCCTCCGAACCACGAGACCAATCATGACCTGACTACAGTCTTGACTACGAATTCAACAAAAGAATACAGCACTCAATACATACACACATGACACACACTGAACATGCAATACACACACTTTAAATGCATTCCCAAGAACTCAATATTTAGTAGAAATGACAGGTTCGAAAAATAAAAACACCATAAAATTACAAATAAATATTTTATTACATAACCTCTGCTCTACTATAAGAACAATAATATTATCTACTAGCATTTCTCTATTTCTGCACCTGCTACCCACGAATTGAAGCAAGCTTGGGAAACCCTACCAATTGACATAGGATTAACCATTTTTTTGTTTGAGAACCTTTTCCACCATTTAAGTATCGGAATACATTGTAGGATGAATCTCTTTGGCATAGAAACCGCCACGAATAGGCTTTTGGTTCAAATCTTCGAGGTAGTAGGTATTAAGATCCGAATCTCGTACGTGGGTCACATTGAAAGGTTCGTGATTCCAATTCGAATTGGAACCTTCTTCGAAGACGCTTTTCTGCTTAGAGATACGCACAGTGTCTCCAACGTTACCTTTAGGCTCCATTTGTAGGTGCAATGGTACACGTCCATAATGCAAAATGTCGGCCATGGTCTTGGTTATGTCGATTACGTTCTTTGATTCCACAGGTCTGGCCCAAGCGAAAGTGCTATATACATTGATGACCGTCAACATGTACTTGAAACCTTTATTCATTCGGAAATATGGTATCACCTCAACAAGGTCCACCTGGATAAAATCATCTAGTCCATGCACTACGACTTTGCACTAAAGGTATTTTCGTCTTGCAGGACAGTGAATTTCGTGAGTGAATCTATTTAGGCTCAGTTTTTCGAGTACGGAGACTATTTCGTTTATGTGCGAATAGTTTCTTGCACTAAGCGAAGCAATTAAAAGTCTTATTCTATCGACCAATTAGTTTGGGTCGTCCAAATACTCATAGAGTTCTGACCACATTCTAGCTTTTTTAAACCTTCACCACGTACTGACAGTTCACTTAGGAGATTGGTGATAAAGTTGATTTTTTCATGATCTTTGTCATTATATATGCCACTTTCTGGATCGCCGCGAAAATAAGCATGAGTTAGTTGTAGAAGTTTCTCGTACTCTTGAAAATCTTCGTGGGAATAGCCATTAGATTCCCTGCGAAACAGCAATTCGTACAACCTGGGATCCCATGTTAATTTTACTCGTCTACACATATATGTCCTGGTAAGAAGTCTATTTCCTTAGTATCGATGAACCACTTATTATGTTTTCTGAATACTATACAGGTCGTGTCATTATTTCGACTTGTAAAAAATCTCAGGTATGGCCGGGCCATTCCATTAACTTCTTGTCCTCTATTCCATAGTTTTTTCTTGTGCACAGACTCTGTACTTATAAATTCTGTTTATTCTAGAGTTGGCTCATATTTCCTCTTCTTTGCAGTAGCCATCTCGTCGTCAACTTCTGTCTTCACAGTGATGATTTGTTTTTCCTTATTTTTTAAGTCCGTCGAAACGACTCGTGATTGTTTTCAATATCTCTTGATTTTCCATTTCACGTGAATGTCTGACTTTTATAGCAAGTATATATTTTCCACGAACAGACTGTATAGCACGATTAAGTGCCTTTATGTGCTCCGGGAATGGAATGCCATGATGGTGTGGTTTAACTTGGGGGATATGTACTGAGGCTGATGTAATGATGGTGTCAGCGAAGTGAAGAACAGAACATGTTGGTCAAGTTCCTCCTTTGTGCCGGCTTTATGTTGCACGTATAGCTGCTTTTTCATAGCTGTTCGATACTTTTTCCAGTCAGCTAATTTGTAGTTAAATATGAGTCTGGTGGCAGTGGGGGTGACTGTTGTGTCGATTGTCCCCATGACAGGGTAGTGGACAGATGTCAGATTGGTTCAGACTGTAAGGGGGTTGACTCTGGGTAGGTTGGTGCCTTTCACCAGGTTCAGTACACTAGAGCTGCCCGTATGGGAGTGGGGGTGGTATGTAAACTTGTTAGGGGCATGGAGTGTTAGGGGGGTTTCATTAAGGTACTTGCGGAGGGCAATAGTTATTGCGTAGGCAGCCGCAGGAGGTGTGCCTGGCATTGAATTCACCCGCCAGGATGATACGTAAGTCGGGCCAGCGAAGGCTGGTGAGGTCCTCTGCCGGGAATGGGGTGGTTGGTGGAATGTATAGGGCCACGGCAGTGAAGGGCGTGGGGTTCGTTTGCAGCCGCACTGCCACAGCTTCCACATGCTGCAGTTGTGATAAATGCCGCCTGTGGTGCGACAGTGCTTGACGCACAAGAAGAGCAACGCCCCCCTGTGCACCATCCAGCTGGTCGGCACGGTGCACCACATATCCTTGTACCGCAAACGGGGTGCCAGCCCTGAGCCAGGTCTCTGCCAGGAATACCAAGTCTGGCTTGTGTGTTGAAATGAAATGAGAGAACTCGGCAGTTTTGTTAGAAACACAGTTGCTGTTCCAGACAGTGAATTTAAGGGAGGGCATTAGCTAATGTGAGGATGGAGAAAACGACTGTGCACTTCTCATCATTGTTCTGCGCTGATTTGAATTTCCTTACTGCATCCAGGAAAAAGGGAACCAATTTCTATAAGTTTAGTTCTTTTACAAGTTTCATTACATCTGTAAATTCACAAAAAAGGTTGGGTTCCGCATTAGTTGGTTGATGTTTAGCTGGGGGCTGACTTGGGGCGGGCTGATGTGGAAAGAAGTTATGGGGAGCGCGAGTGTCACGAGAGGGGTGTTGTGGTGCAAAAGTGGGTGTGTCTGGAATGAGTGGTGCTGGGGGTGGCTGTGTTGTGAATGCCTTAAGGGTGCTCGCAAAGGAGTTTCTGGGGGCTTCAATACAGGGAAGTTGCTGGTGGTGGTGACGGGCGGTGATTGTCCAGGCTGTGTTGTTGGTGTTACCTTGGAATTCAGTAGTGCCAGCCGAACTGGGCACACTCTGGAAGCGGCATGGTGGGCTGTGTCGGGCATCTTGTGGTCAACGCAGTTGACACATCTGGGGGGGATGTCGTCTGGCTTGTTGCACTCGTTTGATGGGTGCACCCCAGGGAATCTCACACACCGGGGCTTCATGTCGCAGCCGAAGATGCCATGGTTCCATCGCTGGCACCTCACGCAGCGCTGCAGCCGACGCCGGCCCCGGAATGCCTCGAACTTGGCCTCCATGTGGTCGAGGTGGTGGACTCCCACGATGTCTGTCAGCGGGAACGTGCCCTGCAGGGACACAAGGTACAGGGGCACGGGAATGGTCTCCTCGGCAGGTGTGCGCCGGTCCATCCACTTAATTGTTTCCACTGGCAGCCCCAGTGTGCAAACCTTTTCCTTCAGTTCCATGGGGTCGTAATCCACCCCAAGGTTCCTGATGACAAATCTCGTGTTTTTCTGATCTGCCCTGGGGTGGGTGTAGCTCTCGAAACCCCTCTCATGGAGGAACCGGAGAAGCCGCACGTGTTCCTGAGGTGTCTCAGTTTTAATTTTTACGTTTTAGTTTGTCGCACTAATAGAGAAGTTGTTTTTTAGTAGCTGGGAGAGCGTTGGCTTATGTTGCATGAAGGCCTTATTTAGGCCAGTCTTGACAAAGACAGGGGGCATTGTCAGTTTCATGGGGGGTCCCTGCACACGACTGGGCTGCGTAGTAGTGGTGGTGTGTGCTGCCGGGGCGGTGGTGTCCCTGGGGCCACTGTTCCACTGGTGGTCGAAACTGGCTGGGCTGGGAGTGCAATGGTGTCTGCTCCCTCTTCAGCAAGGACAGCATATTTGTTGGTCTTGGTGAATGGCATGGAGTTTGGGCTGGTCTGCAGGTGGGAGGAGTTCCGCTTCTGGCCATTTCCCCCTGGGACAGTCTGCCAGCCGAGGTCCTAATCCATTTGCATGGGTGGCGTGGTGGTGTTGCGGCGGTAGTCTGCGTTACTGAAGGGTATGTCTCTCTGTGGCTGCTCAGACCATTGAGAGGCCTCGTAGTGTTGCAAGTACCTGTGGTATTATGACTCACAGATAATTTCTAGCAGCTCTTCGTCGTTGCTGAAAGATATCGGGTGAAAGTCCTGAAGGTCACATATTGTAAACGGGTGGTCAGGCTCAAGTTCTGCTGTGATTCTGCGCAAATGCACCCTTACCATTATCGGGTTGCCATTGTCGCTATCGACATGATAGTATGCGCCATTCAGTGCGAATACCGAAGTGTCGTCTATTATTTGTTGTTTTGCTGGGCAGTACAACTCGTATAATGCTCGTTCTGTGTTGGCTTCGCTTGTTGATACACTGGTGTGTGCTACGTTGTTTGGCGAAATTAGTTCGCTGGGATATGTAGTTTTGCCTGGGCTCGCAGTTGAGCTTTTGTGCCGGGCGGCCATGTTTGTTTCAGAAGTGTAGGCTGCCACTTCATTGTCCTCTAGAATTCTTCGCCTTGATTTTAGTCTTTGTGTTAAATAGTTAATATTGCTTGCTGGTTGATTTACTTGATTTTCAGAATTTTCCGCCATACTGGTAGGATAGGCTGGTAATTTCGTGTTGTTGGTATGAACAAAAGACGAAATATTGTGCGAAGGTATGTCGTCCATGGAGGTATGGGGTGCTCCAATTAGCAGATCGGTACTGAATCGAGATGTGGGAACACACCCGCCCGAATGTTCACTTCTAAGGTGCCCATACTCTATGCTAGCGAGACCAGAACAATGAAACTTTGGCTACATGGCTTGCAATGTTATTGTTCATGAACGAAAACAAAAACTATTTACACACGAATTTGGCTGTGCCGAAGCTCACCTTTGAAAATCGCAGCACCGATTTTCGCACTAACTTCTCTGTGATCGGATGAGAACCGGTGTATTGGTAGTCAGCGATGCTAACCGCACGGCCATGAGGCGATATTGGAAATAATAGTTTCAGATGTTATATATAAAAATTTTTGTTTTGTGTTGTGGAAGTTTTAAAACGTACTTGAATATTCAACATTACTTTTAAATAACCGTACCGATTGAGCTGAAAATCGGTGGACGATCGTTAAATTACATAATATTAATAATTCAAACGACAAAAATATGATTGAAAAGTCAAATCGATGATTGTTCCAATCGAGTGGAAGAGAGATGCCACACATGCATACAATGAGCATAACAGAAAACATCCGTAGTGGGACATCCATAGTGGGACAATGTGCGTTACGGGATACTTTTTCGTGCGTCCAGCCAGCGTACATCGATTTATTAGATGTTGTCACGTCAAAAAAATTATTTGTCTGTAAAGTCGGTTTACTGATGACAGTTTAACGTGACAATGTCATAACAAAACTTTGATGAAATGTTTGCATACTTTTATGAATAAAATTGAATCATTTTTATTGAATTATCACTATTTTGTATGGATACAAGGAAGGAGTGAAATGAAATCAACAATTTAATTGAAAAATTTACTTTTATTTGCACTCATTAATTCAAATATGTTTATTACTTTAACGAAGAGAATATTTTAGCTATAACTTTTATACATATTTGCTATTTAACTTCTTCCAATCTGTGTTATTCTGTTAAGGATATGATGATGATAGGAAAAGTAGGAAACGAATGGGAGTGTTTCAAGTTTAATGTGCTTCGAAAAAGTCAAATCGATGTTTGTTCCAATCGAGTGGAAGAGAGATAGATGCAGCGCAAACGTACAAAGAGCGTAACGGGACACAGCGTAATGGGACAATGTGCATAACGGGACACTTTTTCGTGCGTGCAGCTGCGTCCATCGTTTTATTAGACGTTGTCACGTCAAAAAAGTAAAAGAAAGTATAGTTGAATGGCAGGATTAGAACCTAGAATAACAATGACCCTTTTTTTTTGACGTGACGTCTAATAAATCGATGAACGCCGGCTGCACGCACGAAAAAGTGTTTCGTTACGCTCATTGTACGCATGTGGCCCCTTTATCTCTCTTCCACTCTATTGGAACAACCATCGATTGGTCTTTTCAATCATGTTTTCGTCGTTTTAATTATTAATATTATGTAATTTAACTATCGTCCACCGATTTTCAATCGGTATGGTTATTTAAAAGTAATGTTGAATTTTCAAATACATTTTTGTACGAATTATGGTGTTTTACAGTTACACATAATAATTCAAATTACACCCGGGATCTTTTGCACAATGTTTTAAAAAAAAAATATTGTAACACATTATAAATACGTTTGGTGTATTTTGGATGCGTATTTGTTATAACATCGTATTATAAAAAGAAAAAAAATATTATTCCCCTATGGTGCTGTCATCTACGGTGACGGACGCGAACCGAACGAATCGCGCTATCTATCAAATTCCGCGGCAACCAGGCACTCGTTAATACATATTTTCCTTTGTTTATCGCGAGGGGCGTTATTATTAATGAATTATAAATGAAATTTCGTGCCCAGGGCCACCTGCATATCATTTTGAGCACTAGAAGACATAAAAACGTAAAATATTCTCGACGAATTTTATTCTGTGGTTTTCATTGCTTATTACAACAACAATTTCGGCAATAAAGGTAATTATTCTTGCATTTTAAAAATCTGATTACTAGAAAAGTTTCAAGTATTTATTCTTTTACTACTAAAAAAAGTATTATCCGTCGGCGAGTGCAGTAATATTAGGTTATGTTACAATTGACTAAAAAATTATGGTGATTTACATAATTGATGATAGATATTGGATTACAGTTTATTTATATGAAAACTTGTTCATAATTATATTTAAACTTTATAGCTAAATGCCAGTTTTAAAATTAATTACAAGTCATCCATACGTGAACTGTTTCGTCGACTGTTTATAAAGTGAAGTGAAAAGTTAATGTGGTTTTCATTTCTTATTACAACAACAATTTCGGCAATAAAGGTTAATTATTCTTGCATTTTAAAAATCTGATTACTAGTATAATTTCAAGTATTTATTCTTTTAATATTAAAATAAATATGATTAAATGTTATTCATATAAGTATGCAATCATTTCATCAATGTTTTGTTATGACGTCACGTTAAACTATCGTCCGTAAACCGACTTTACAGACAACCAATTTTTTTTGACTGCATCTTGATGTTGGGTAAGCAATTTTCCTTCACATCATCCTTGAAAGACTCCCATTCTTTTCTTACTTTTCCTATCATCGTCCTATCCTTAACAGAATAACACAGATTGGAAGAAGTTAAATAGCAAACATGTATAATAGTTATAGTGAAAATAATCTCTTCGTTAAAGTAATAAACATATTTGAATTAATGAGTGCAAATAAAAGTAAATTCGTCTATTAAATTGTAGATTTCATTTCACTCCTTCTTTGTATCCATACTAAATAGTGATAATTCAATTAAAATGATTCAATTTTATTCATAAAAGTATGAATAAAAATGATTCAATTTTATTCATAAAAGTATGCAATCATTTCATCAATGTTTTTTTATGACGTTGTCACGTTAAACTATCGTCCGTAAACCGACTTTACAGACAACCAATTTTTTTTGTTAAATTTTTTTTTTACAGTTTAAAAGTAGGTACATAAATTTTTGTAAATTTTTAATTAAATTACATAATACTGTTTAAAAGTACTATATCAGTTCAGAATCTTAAATCTTCAAATAGTTTTTTTTTTGCAAGCAGTTTATTTTAAGTCATTATACAAAATGATTACATGTGTTAATAATACCGCGCCGTCTACAACAATCATATAGCCTACACAATAATTATATATTTTTTCTTAAAAGAACACTTTTAAAGGAATAACGAAAAATTGTACACACTATTATACTGACTAACGATTCTCATATGTTAAAGGGTAGCGCATGGCGTACACCATACAACAAGCAAGAGGCTACACTGGCTCAAATATTATCATTGGCTAAATGTAACAATACCACACATTAAAACACATCATTATGCCGCGCGTCCAATTAATTCTGTGTGTGTTATCTTTAAAAGATTTGTGCAATGGGAGTGCATGACTTGATGTAAGTTTTTGGACATACGCCATTGCTTAGCAATGGCGTATGTCCAAAAACTTACATCAAGTAATTCTATGTGTCTTACAAAGGGCGAGATCACAACTAGTCTGTCATAAAGAATAGCCATTTTTGGTAGAAACTTTAAGACACCTGATTTGAAGCGTGCCTTGCTCTCTCATTTCATTTTCTTAATGACTCTATCCTAACGAATATACATTAGTGTCAGAAAATTTAAGACAACTGATTTCAAGCATCCCACGCTTTTTTATTAAAGTTACTTGTTTTGTTTATTTTTTGATACTTATTTTAAGTTTACTAAAATAAATTAATATACACATTTTTAGTTCATTATTTTGCACTTTTAACAAATTACTTAAATTTAAGTATACATATTTTTTACTTTTTAGTTCATACAACACAGAAAGCGTGGTTTTTAAGTATTTTAAAATATTTTTTTTTTCCTTTTGCTCGTATTTAATTACAATTTTTATAAATTCCTCGAAGTGCACCACAGGATCAATTTTTGTCATATATATAAAGGATATAACTATAAATTACAAAGAGCATGCAGATACTCATATGGTTAACAATATTACTCTATGATATTACTGAAAGTCGATATTATATAAATTTTGTGATTTGTTTCTCCAAAAGAGTGACGCAGTTAACAATATTTTTGAGAAAAAGAACATTTTATTGAAACGGGCCAGGATCCATCCCCTGAGGAAGAAGGGGGGGGGGGCGGTTTGACACACCAACGACCCACTTCGTAATAATCCTTAAATTCACCACAAAATCAATTTTCAGAGTCCCGAAAATTGCGGAGGAAATGTATTCCCCCTCCCCTCAAGGGCTCATAAGAGTGGGTCCGATGGTGCCTGAAGACCTCGGGAGCAAGTCAGAATAAACGGACATAAACTTTCCTGAATTTCGAAAAATCGGAGGCAAAATACCACCCATCGAGCCGGAAAAAAAAGGGGGGGGGGGGTGTTGGAGGAGGTCATTTGAACCACCGGGCACATTTTACACCATGTTCCGGCCTCTTGAATCTGAAACAATCTAAATCTAAAAGGAATCGATTTTTGATATTTTATCAATTTCGGGGTTGACCTCCAGGGGAAAAAAGGGAGGGGGAAGCGGGCAGCCTACCCCAGGGAAATTTCCCACCATGCCCTGATATACAAAAAGACATGGTTATTCCCCATAGCACAAAAGTAGTGTTTTTTTTTTTGCCCCTATGCGCCCTCCCCCTTTTTTCACTCTTCGGGTCAAAGTAATGGAATTATTGTATTGTTATCGGGATTACATATATTTGCAAATTTTAAAAACGATACGACGATTAGAAGTACGTTAAAATCGACTTACAAAATTTGATTACATACTTAAGTGAAGCTAATAAATGCGTATTAAAAATAAGAAATGTTCAGAATTTAGGAAATATATTAAATTTGTATAAATTAACTTGTTATACAAAGATAAATGTAACTCGTAACAAAAACATTCAAAAAATGTATTGTACAATACATGTGAAAACATAGAGATGAAGCAAGAACATGCACAATGTATTAAAATTTAATTTTATGAGTTTTTTTACGAAGATTATTGTTTGGAACTTTAGCTAGTTAAACGTAAAATTAATATGGAGGAGTTAGGTACGTATTATTTCTAAATTAATAAAAAATATGTAAAAAATAATTTCTGAAAAATATAATTTTTAAAATTTGAAATACTTTAGTAAAGTGCTTATTCAATGAATAAAAAGTCATTGATCTAACTCATAATAAAAGCCTGAGATAAGAGTTTTCGGTTTATTATGGAATAACGTAAATGGAGGTAGTTTAACATCACATGTTTATAACCAGAGGCTCTCAAGAATGAAATAATTACGTAAAAACTAACGTTTGTCGACCTCGGATTCATTACAAATGGCGAGGTGAGGTGAAATGAGAATGGAGCATTGACATAATGAATGTGTAGAAGAAGTGGGAGAACCATCAGATAACACACCAGCTCACGGCCACATTTCCCAATTGCGAAAAGCCTGGAAATCCTTGTTCGACCACTCCGAGATTGAGGCCGGGGCTCGAGGCCTCCAGGCTAACAGAGGACTCCACCCCTGAGTTTACTACTTAGCAACGTACCACGTACCCTTAAAGATTACCTCTTAATTTCACATTAAAGTGCTTATTAGATTCTAGAAGAAATCTTATTTTTCATAGAAAGTGATTACGTGTACACTTAGTTCAGAACTCCAACTTTACAGTTTTGTACGAAGAGTCTTCCTATCCGCTTACGAATTATCAAAACATTTACACAGGAGATGGAACTTGAGCCCATGACCCTACGACAGGACTGGACCGAGGTAGCGCAGCGATAACACACTGGACTCACATTTCATAATATTACTCGGATTAGAAATCTGTTCCGGCCATGCTGATTTCAACTACCCATAGTTATTCATATCACTCCAGGAAAATGCTTACATTAGCCCATCACTGACTCCTTTCCCAAAATGTTGTTTCGTGTCGTTTTGCGATGCTGTCCGTTATGATCTCATTGTCCAAAAACGTAAAGGCACAATAAAATAGAATAAATAATATTAAAGAAATTATAGTGGCTTGAAACATATTATTAAAATAAACTTTAAAAAAAGTTAATTGTTTTATTTTTTCTGTTTAATAAAATCGTATAAATAAGATTGTTAAGTTTATAAGAATCAAGATAGAAGTAGTTTAAAAATGGTAATTTTATGTTATTTTTCTAAACATAATTGTTCAGAAGAGTTAGCTCAACGTAATGCACAAAAGTGTTTTAGAGGATTTTGAAAATTAGGCAGGAAAATATCCTAGGCGTAGTAGGCACGCGATATTAAAGTGTAGACAACACCCACCTGAGAAGATTATCCTCCGTAGTCATTCCTTCTACGTAAAATTTGTTGTTTTCAAAGTAGACAGTTTCGTCCATTTCAGGAGCGGCAGGTCTGGTGGCGACCATCAGAGTCGCTGAAGGGCCCAGCGCGACTGTCTTCCACGACACACTCACAGTGTACTTGGAAGCAGAGCTCAGGTTCGCGAACTGCAAGCAAATGAACACGGTCAACACGGTTGCAATGCCTATTGGGAGTGTGAGCGGTGGCAGCGGGGGACGGCCTACCGTGTGCGAGTACCAGGGCAGCTCCGAGCGCACGGGCACCTCGAGCAGTGGGAAGTACTGGCAGCAGTCTGACGAGTCGAAGGCATCCGTCTGCTCGATGTTCAGCACATAGGACCTGATGATGCCTCTGAAGAGGCGCGGCAGCTTCCATTGTACGGTGAGAGAAGCGTTCGAGTGGTTCAGTATCTGCAGGCTCTCAGGGGCGTCCGGGGCTGCGCACAGAACAAGTTGCGGTCTCTGATGATTGGAGCGACATCATATTGTTTCGAACGCAGACAGGACTGCGTAACGCGCCAGGTTCGGAGCTGGCTGGCGGCCCTGCACGTCCACTGGGATCCACGCGTCGTGTCACGTGTCGCCCACTGACGTAAGGCATGCCACACGTGCCTGGCCGTCGCTACCCCCTCCCCCAACCACTCTCCACGCAGCACTGTTATCTATCGCTGAGCGGCCTTGGGAATTCCGAGGGCCCCCTTTCGGAGTGGCGCGAATGGGTACCGACTTTCTGGACTTTTCGGGCGTCGGGTTGGCCTGGGATGACGCGAATCGTCACATCCGCTCTCGTCGTTTCTGTAAAGACGACCCACTAGTTTAAAAGGGCGACGCCGGCCTTCGCGGGAGTTCTGTGCGAATTGCAAGAGTGAAGGGAAGTGCGAAATCGGCGAAGAGGATGAGAGACACCCCTTCCCCCCTAAAGCGGTGCGACACGAAGCGACGAGATAGAGAGAGTGCGACCGAGTGCGCAAGGCTGTGTGTGGGGCGAACCACTGTTGAGCCCAGCTCCAGTGAGAAGTGTGAATTGTGGAACTTGACAGACATTGAGTGACTTGCGAATAAACATTTTAAAATGCCGGTTATTGGTGATAGGATATTTTTAATTTCAAATATTTATTAGTAATGTAAATATTAGTAATTAACAAAACTGTAATAAAACTTAATTGTGCTATCCTTCCGAACCCAGATTTTCCCACACAGGGCGTAACATGTTGGTGTCTGAAGTGGGATAGCCCTAATTAAATAATCTACGAATAGTTAATGGAAAATTAAAACGAGAAAAAAATACAATTTAGATTTTCGTTTTTAAAATTTGTCTAAGAACTGTAGTAAGTTTTGAGTGCAGTAAAGTTAGTGTTAGTTTTGAGTAGGAATTTAGGTTAGCACATTGCTGAAATTATAGCATAGTATAGGACAGTAATGATAGTGACAGATTAATAGTGTATGTGGACATACATGCCGACGAACTCAAAAACACAATGGCTTTCTTGGCCGAAATGAACAATAAAATGGAGAGTAACCAAGAAGTGATTTAGATTAAAATTAATACTAGCCAAGAAGAGATGAAGAATGAAATAACCGCCAAGAACATGAAGAATGAAATAAAAAAACTGCAAAGAAGAAAAAAGAATGAAGATGAAACAAGAGTGAAATGAAGAATTGCTAAGAGGAGATGAAGAATGCTATGAAGACAGAAATAGGACATCAAGAAGAACCAAGAAGAAATGAAGAAGATCGAGTAAACCAGCATGCAGTTGGAAGGCAAAGTGAAGTGTTTGGAGCAACATATAGCAGGACATGAAGAACTGACGGCGAAACAGCTAGCTCAATCCGAGCAGGCCACTGAACAGCCAGTAGCAGCGGTAACTGAAAAGGGCCGTCGGATGCTCATGAAAGCTACATCTGCTACGAAACAGAGTAGTTCTTCCAGAGACATGAAGGTGGAAGGCGCACTGGTAACCCAAAATTCAAGCCACCCACCTTTGATGGCCAATCATTGTGGGTTGTCTAGTTCAAGGCAACTGCTGAAGTATATGGTTGGGACGACAAAAAAAAGGCCACGGCACTCGTCTTGGCCCGCGAGTATCTCCACTAGAGCTACTACAGACCATATCAGATCCAAACCAGAAATACTATAGGCCTAGAGTATTAGTTGAAGTCCTTGAGCTGAGGCATGGGCGACACTACAACAGCGATCTTCATAAACACTCCAAGAATTCGAAGCCGACATTGAGCGATTCGTGCACCTCGCCTACCCAGAAGCACCAACAGAGATCTGCCAGCACCTAGCCACCAGTGCTTTTAAGAAAGAATACCAAGATGAGGAGGTTCTACAAAATTTTTGTCTGGCCATGCATAAGACGAGCAGCGAGGCCTTGGTCCATGCCCTGGAAATTGAGGCAGCACGCAGTGCCTCAAGAAACTCAAGCATCAGGACAAAAAGAGCTGGACTGGAGCCCTGCAATGGAGTAACACCACTAATTAAGTAGATATTCTCAGGGCATTGAAGAAGCTGCTGAACGATACTCCAGGTAACCAGATCTGGAGAGCAGGGTGACACCCGCGGTGCTTCGTCTGTAATGAACCAGGACACATCCAGTGGGACTGTTGGACATGCAGCAAGACATCGCAGCAGGAAGAGAAACAGGAAGATCAACAGGGAAACGAGCAGTAGCTGTTGTGAAGGGGTGCATGCCAGCTCTACAGGAAATGGTAGCTCCTAGGGTTATTCATTTATTTGTAGTTCACAGAGGCCATAACATTTTTTTGCTTAATGGTTGGATCAATGGCAGACAGTGTTTACTTACTCTTGACACAGGAGCATAGGCATCTATGGTTCGCACAGACATTGTAAGTAGGGAAAATCTAAAGGTTACACCCATTCCATATAGACTAAAAACAGCTACCATAGACACTTCACCTGTGCATGGACAGCTGGATTTAGAGGTAAGGATTGGAACTGGGACATTATCACAGACCTTTCTTGTTGCTTTATACAGCAACCAGGTAATTTCAGGAGTGTACAGTATAAATCGATACAGATACATTATTTACATGAAAGGACAGACAATGTCTAATAAAGATTAAGAGGTGGCTTCCTGTACACTAGACCAAATAGAGTTTCCTATAATATAATTGGTAGTTAACGAATCTGATTCAATTCCAGCTAACCATGAGCAGATGATAGCAGCTAGGATTATAGAAAATCCTAGGAGCAATATAAGCTACCTGATTGCGCCAGATATGACATTAGTATTGAAGATGCTCCTGGTCGCACGAAGCATTGCAAGGTTTGGCGAGGTTGTACCAGTCAGAGTGACCAACAAGGGTTCTAAAACATGGAGACCCAATAGCTAGCTGTGAACCAGTCTCTTGGGTAGGCCTGGGTGAGTCTTCCTCACTTATTAGACGTGATGATAAACGACTGCACCCAAATATAGAACATCTACTTATGCGATGCCAAAAATATATAACAAATGCAGAAATATAAGAAGCCACAGCAGTAGTGTGCAATAGTTCCTCCGGGCCCAGGATTCCGGATGTGGTGCCGGTGCCGAGCCACATCTATGATTGTGACGTCACGGCGACCGTCTTGGATGAGCGTAACGGGACACAGTGTAATGGGACACAGCATAACAGGACAAGTAGATCACGACGGCCATATTGGATGACCATGACCTTGACCTTTGAACTTGTCCTTGACCTCGGCAGACATATTGGATCCGAATTATTGGATCCGCCATATTGGATCCGACATCTTTAAATCGAGCGCCTCACTCATTATGATGAAATTTTCGTCTCTGTCGCCATATTGATTTTTTCTGTTCCACTGGAGTCCACCATCTTGGATACCGTCGACTTTGTTTCTTCTGTTTGTTCCTAGAGTGTCAGCTTCGCTCTTGATTTTTTTATGTTCCACTGGAGGCCGCCATCTTGGATACCGTCGTCTTAGTTTCTGTTGTTTGTTCCTAGATAGCGCCAGCGTCACTCTTAATTTTTTCCTGTTCTGCTGGAGGCCGCCATCTTGGATACCATCGACTTTGTTTCTGTTGTTTGTTCCTAGAGAGCGCCAGCGTCGCTCTGTCAAATCACATAAGGTCGATGTTCCATTACCTTCCATAGCTATTATTGTCCTTATCGACATATTAAATTTAATTTTTTTTGCAAAATACTTTGGAAGTGCTGTGATTAGAACCATCGCAGCTCTGATCTTTAGTTTGGAAAATATACACCTTTAACCGCACGCCCATAGAGACATTTACCAGACTGAGAATTGAATAAGGTATAGGGCAAGTGTACCGAATATGAGACCCCTTTTTAAAAATATTTATATTTTGTTATTAAAACCACTATTGGTAGATTTATTTATCTTATATGATATATTATGTAATGCACTTTTACTTCAAAACAGGATTGAGCACTTGTATTAATACAGAAAATAATTAAACTAAGAAATAAAAAAAATGCGAAATTTTGTGAAAACAAAATTGTGTTCCTAATATGAGACACCCCCTACATTATGTTACAAATTCCATATTTGATATCATTTAGTCACTTTTTGCACTTTTGTTTGTTACACATAGGACACACAAAACATGGATCAGCTCCGCAATCTTCATGAACGCACCCATAGCACTTGAGGCACTGCCGCCATTTCTCGCCATGTTTGTCTTCTGAGAAAAGGCAGCCGCATAACAAACACTCTGCATCCATCACTTTCAGATCCATCACTTTCATTTGAACTGTCATGCAGCGAAATATTTTCGTCACTGGAGTCCTCAGAATCTACAGCGATGAATGATTTGGTAGCAATCCTTAATTTGTCCGTGTTGCGAGATCTGGTTTGTGTAGGTCTAGCTTCGTTTCCTTTCTGTTTCCCAAGAACGAATTTCTTACGAGCTTCAGCCTTTTTCTTTCTTGCGACATTTTCATCCAAGCTTGTTTTGTATGGCGATGATGTGATAACATTAGCACTGCCACATCTACTGGATGTTTCTTTTGAAGGAAAATTTGGTAGTGGTGAAATATCCACAGGTATGATAAAGGGCCTAACTGCACTGCTGCAACATGGCTGATCTGTCTGCATGGAAGTTTATTTTGGGTGGCTCTGGTCTTCTCTACAAATGGCTGTATCTGAATTCTCTTGAGCTCCATTTTCTTCTCTAGTTTCTTGGCCATTTAATGATTTAGAGAAAGCACCAAATTCATAATCACGAAATATGTTTCGGTTAAATGGAAACAGGCCTGTT
Source organism: Bacillus rossius redtenbacheri (assembly GCF_032445375.1). Lineage (NCBI taxonomy): Eukaryota > Metazoa > Arthropoda > Insecta > Phasmatodea > Bacillidae > Bacillus > Bacillus rossius. The sequence continues at coordinate 13,350,226 of NC_086337.1, forward strand.
TTATTAAAAGAATTAACAGATATTTCCATTGTTGCTGCTCTTTGGTATGCAGCACTGAAAAGTTTAGCCACTGTAAAGTTTGTAACCACATGATTTGGGTTTCGGCACAGCCAGTCTTCTACTTCTTGAGCATAAGATGTCTTGAGAGGGAACATAAAACCTACGTCCAACGGCTGAATCTTATGAGATGAGTGTGGAGGTAAGCAGATGATCGAAACGTGGCTTTCCCTGGCCTTCTCAGCAGGGCCTACATATCTAACTATGTTCTATCACAAAATTTTAAGATATTTTATATATAATTAAACTTATTAGTTACTGTTCTTACAGCGACAGTATTATTTTAAATCTAAATCACCTAATATGAGACCCTTACTCCTAATATGAGACCCTATCTCAAATTAGGACACGTAAGTGGTCTCATATTAGGCACCTTGTCATGGCCGCTACAAAACACATCAACAAGGCTGAAATTTTAAACTGCCATAGTTCCTTATTTATACACATGGAAGCTTACTTCACTGCTCATAAGAAAGTATGAATGGATGATTAATATAAACGTACCTCTATGTTGATAATAAAGCTGCAAGATGCCACTCACGAAAACCCAAAATGAAGAAAATCGTATAAACTGTTATTCTGGATCTCGCGCGCATCAGATAAATGTCTCACTCTATCCGTGGTCGGGAAATGGAGGCTGCTAGTAGTTCCAAGAGCGGCTGATAGGTAGTAGCTCTTACTTTTCAAGATAACCAAGGATCTCATATTAAGGCCGGGTCTCATATTTGGGTCACCTACCCTATATAAATATAACATGCATATTCGGACTTGTATTTTTTTTTTAATTTTAAGTAATAATAGCACTACCTGTTCGAGTCAGAACCACCATCTTGTATTAAGACGTAACTGTTGCAATTATCGTTACGGTCGCCATCTTGAAAATCCGTAATTTTTATGTTAGAAAATCGGAAAAATTTTTAAAATTCATTAAAAAATTATTTAATCGAATTAATAAAATTTTAATAAAATATAACTTAAAAACCACTGTTGCACTTATCGTTACGGTCGCCATCTTGAATTATATAAATGTTGCGTGTTTCGATACGTCCCGCCATCTTGGTTGAGTACGATGCCATCCATACACTTTACGTTACGACCGCCATGGTGGATCCTATTAATGTTTCAATTTTCGTTATGCCGGCCATCTTTAACTTTTTATTTATTATCCGATTTTAATGGAAAAAAATTTCAAATTCATCAAAAAAATTACTTATTAGAATACTGATTGATTAGATCGATTTCAGTCCTTAGTTCAAAACCGCTAAGAGCAAAAAAAAACCATCAGATCCTTCCTCCACAGAAGCCACCTACAGACTGACCTACCACCAATACCAAGGTATATATCGTCAGCTGGTATGACGTAATGTCCGCCATCTTGTCTTCGTCCGCTGGAGACCATCATCTTGTTTTCGTCTGCTAGTGTGTGCTGGCGACATTTTAGTATAATTTTCTGTTCACCTTACCTTTAACCTCGTCTGTTGGCATTGAACTTTGTCATTGACCTTGAACTTTTACCTTTACCTTGACCTAGAATTTGATCTTGAACTTTGAACTTTAAATTTGACCTTGAACATTGATATTGACCTTGAAATTTGACGTTGACTTTGATCTTTGACTTGGACCTTGATGTCCATCAAATACATAACATTCTGGCTTTTACTAGAACTTTATCTTTGTTCAACAATGAGAAGTTCACATGCTAGCAGAATCTATTTATGTATTTTTGTAATTTTTCATTTTAAATTTTTTATTATTTATTTTTATTAAATTTTTTTCCTGTAATTTAATGATATCAAAGAAAACGTATGTTGGTTTTCTCCGTGTGCTCTCGATTATTCTTGTTAATATTTTGATGGTTTTCTCCAAATGCTTCTGATTATTCCTGGCTAGACATATCATGGTTTTCTCTGAGTGCTCCTGATTATTCTTGTCAATATTATGGTGGTATTTTCCATGTGCTTCTGTTTATCCCTGTGGTTTCTTCAAGTGCTTCTCTCTATTCTGAGAAACCGCTCTCTGCATGATGGATTTTTTACCTAATGAGTCATGTCATTTTATTCAGAGTTACATTTAATTTGTGAAATTCTGCTAATATATTGACACTTACAATATTTTTACCAGGTGGAATTCAAAAAATAAACAAACATTACTCAGTCAAATAATATGCTTTTAGACAAACTGCATTGAACTTGATGATTAAGACAGGTAATTTTATTCAGATACTCCGTCAAATAATATACCATGAGACATCTGTGAAGCACTAACATGCAAGACGAACTTCCTTCTCCTTGGTGACTAGCGAAGCCACCCTTCTATTGCGATCGTTAGTGAGCATCCCGCATCCTGCATAAAAGAAATAAATAATATTTACCTGTAAGAAACATGTGGTGTCATCTGTTGACAATAAACGACACTACTTTAAACAGGTTATTTTGCATGAGATAAATTAACTCTCACCACTGAATGGTGCTATTGAAGTCAGTTAGAGTCATGTAGTTTCGTAGCCACACTGTCTTTTAGCCATGCTGACTCGTAACCATGTGACCTGGAAGCTTCGTAGTCCTATAGCCTCGCGATCACGTAACCTTGAAGACTCGCAATCGCGTAGTCTCATAATCTCATGGCTCGTAGTCTCGTAGTCATGAAGCATTGGAGCCTCGTAGACTTGTAGCTACGTAAACAAGTAGTCATGTAATCTTATAACATAATGCTACTGGAGTAGTTGGTGCTTAATAAACTCGAAGGTAGTTGGTGGAGACTTGTAGATTTGTAGAATTGAAGCTTAGTATCCAAGTGGTCTTGTAGCCATGTCGACTTGCAGTCATTTGGAGCCGAGGAAACTTGTATCCTTGTAGCTTCATAGACACGTAGTCTCGTAGCCTCGTGGCTCGTATTCGCGTAGTCGTGATGTCTTGGGACCTCGTAGCATTCTAGCCAAATATCATTGGTGCTGTTGAAACAAAAGTGTGTAGGAGCAATTGGTGCCTTCTGGAGCCTTCGATGACTGTAGCTGTATCAAAACAACATCAGCGTAGATACTGTAGCAAGGTGTTTACCTTCAGAAAGAATGCTAACCGGTATGAGAAGAATGATTGTGTTAAAAACCACTATGCAAAATGATAAGCTTTAATCGGTGTATCAGGTTGTTAACGTGAATTGACAGCTTAAAAAGACATGATAGAACATGTAAAGCCAAGCCCACTTACGGCATAGAGGATATCGATGGATCCACTAGACAAAAGAAGAGTGATCTGCATTACGACAATAATTTTCATTGTCCTGAGCTTGATGGTATTAGCTCACCCGATCGTACGAAGAACATAAATTGAAGGACTCTGATGGCTTCGAGAAGACTGAAACGAATGGAAGTAACAACACCGTGAAAAGTGAGAATACATTCATGCCAATATTCAGTAGATCCACCATACTTTGTAAAAAGGAAGTATGAAGACTATGAAGACGATGCCTTCTACGGTGATTGCTACAGTGACTCTGAAGCTGGTGGCGTGATCGAAGACTGTGCTGTAGCAGCTAAAGCAGGCAAGATCGAAGACTGTGATGGTGGCTTGAGATCAAAACGATGGAAATGACATAATAAAATAAATTATCCTGATCAAGCTTGTGATAATCACTGACACGATCACGAATGTGACCTTGCGGTTGGTGATAAAACGGAAGACACCGGAGATAATAATATTTATTATAAACGTACAAGGAAGATGAATGTAGCAGAAGTGATTGATTATACCTCATGGGACGATCCTAACATATTGGTTGACCAACTAATACTGATGGTGGCATCTGTTCGCAGAGGAAACTACTCGCATATCGATGAAGTAACATCCATACTTAAAGAACTGTGGAAAGCTGGCTACATACAATAATTTGTTTAACTGTCATGTGTGTACTATTGAAAAAGAAATGAAATATTAATATTTTAAAAAGTACGTTTTATTTCTTGTATTCTGATTTCCAACTAAGCATGTGTTTCCGCTACTGTATGTGTGTTCATTACGTTTCCTGTGTGTACGTTTCGTTTCCTGTGTGTACGTTTCGTTTCCTGTGTGTACGTTCCGTTTTCCTGCGTGTACATTCCGTTTTCCTGCGTGTACGTTCCGTTTTCCTGCGTGTACATTCCGTTTTCGTACGTGTACATTCCGTTTCCTGTGTGTAAATTCCGTTTTCCTGTGTGTACTGTGTTCATGGTCTATATGTCTGACATTTTTCATGACCGGGTCTTGCGGTCCGAAGAAGCTTGGTGTATGGATGGTTTTGTACATGAACAGCTTAAAGGTTATTCAGATTATTGAAAAATTCGACTTTCATGTTAGGTTAATCGACACTGTATTTAATTCGTTGGTAACGTATATTGTATGAGTTGTTTTCGTGGAGTAAATGATTAAAACATCTCCGCGAAAGGTAATGGAAAACAGAATCTAAAATGTATTTAATAATTAGTTACAACTGTCACTGGTCAAGAATATAACCGTGGACTGGAATCCATCGATTCAATTTGTAAATTAATAATTGATTTTTTCGGACACTTTTGGAATTTTTCCGCATTTCTAGCTAAATAATTACATGATTTCAAGATGGAGCCCAAATTTCAAGATGGCTGGCACCTCAGTAATAATAAATGTTTACTGCACTCTAGCAGGTTAGAATAAAACTAGCATGATGGTAAGACGAGTACACACAATATGGTATCCTCCAGCAGACGAAAACATGATGGTGGCAATGACCACTAGCAGGTGGTAGCTCCTGGTAGCATGTACTGAACATAAAATGACGGATCCATGATGGACATCAAGGTTCAAGTCAAAGATCAAGGTTAAGGTCAAATTTCAAGGTCAAGGTCAAATTTCAAGGTCAAGGTCAAATTTCAAGTTCAAAGTTCAAGGTCATATTCAAGGTCAAAGTTCAAGGACAAGGTCAAAGTTCATGGTCAATGACAAAGTTCAATGCCAACAGACGAGGTTAAAGGTAAGGTGAACAGAAAATTATACTAAAATGTCACCAGCACACTCTAGCAGACTAAAACAAGATGACGGTCTCCAGTGGACGAAGACAATATGGCGGACATTACGTCATACCAGCTGACGATATATACCTTGGTATTGGTGGTAGGTCAGTCTGTAGGTGGCTTCTGTGGAGGAAGGATCTGATGGGTTTTTTTTTGCTCTTAGCGGTTTTTAACTAAGGACGGAAATCGATCTAATCAATCAGTATTCTAATAAGTAATTTTTTTGATGAATTTGAATTTTCTTTTCCATTAAAATCGGATAATAAATAAAAAGGTAAAGATGGCCGGCATAACGGAAATTGAAACATTAATAGGATCCAACATGGCGGTCGTAACGTAAAGTGTATGGATGGCATCGTACTCAACCAAGATGGTGGGACGTATCGAAACACGCAACATTTATATAATCCAAGATGGCGTCCGTAACGATAAGTGCAGCAGTGGTTTTAAAGTTATATATTATTAAAATTTTATTAATTCGATTAAATATTTTTTTTAATGATTTTTAAACATTTTTCCGATTTTCTAACATAAAAATTACGGATTTTCAAGATGGCGACCATAACGATAATTGCAACAGTTACGTCATAATACAAGATGGTGGTTCATACTCGAACAGGTAGTCCTATAATTACTTAAAATTTAAAAAAAAAATACAAGTCCGAATATGCATGTTATATTTATATATACCTTATTTAATTCTCAGTCTGGTAAATGTCTCGATGGGCGTGCGGTTAAAGGCGTATTTTTTCCAACCTAAAGATCAGAGCTGTGATGGTTCGAATCACAGCGCTTCCAATGTATTTTGCAAAAAAAAATTAAATTTAATATGTCGATAAGGACAATAATAGATATGGAATGTAATGGAACATTGGCCTTATGTGATGTGACAGAGCGACACTGGCGCTCTCTAGGAACAAACAACAGAAACTAAGACGATGGTATCCAAGATGGCGGCCTCCAGCAGAACAGAAAAAATCAAGAGCGACGCTGGCGCTATCTAGGAACAAACAACAGAAACAAAGTCGACGGTATCCAAGATGGTGGACTCCAGTGGAACAGAAAAAAATCAATATGGTGACAGATACAAAAATTTCATCATAATGAGTGAGGCGCTCGATTTAAAGATGTCGGATCCAATATGGCGGATCCAATAATTCGGATCCAATATGTCTGCTGAGGTCAAGGACAAGTTCAAAGGTCAAGGTCACGGTCATCGAAGATGGCCGCCTTGACATCACAATCAGAGATGTGGCTCGGCACGGGCACCACATCCTGAATCCTGGGCCCGGAGGAACTATTATACACTACTCACAGCTTTTCTTGTAAGCATCCAGGATTTATTTTTCTTAGGGGATACTGACCTTGGAGGAACAAGCCTTGTCTACCATCGCATCAACACAGGTGATGCAGAGACAATCTGACAAGCACTACGACGGTTGCCTCTAGCAAAACAGGAAGCAGTAGATTGCGGGTTGATGGAGGGTGGTGTAATAGAACTATCAGCCAGTTCTTGGGTTTCCCTTTTGTTTTAGTATGATGAAGAATGGCCAACGGAGGTTCTTTGCGGACTACCGGAAGCTGAATAACATCACCAAAGAAGACAGCTACCACCTCCATATTATCGATGACACTTTTGATACACTCTCTGGCACCAGATGGTTCTCTACATTGGTCCTGAAAAGTAGTTTCTGGCAAGTCGAGCGGCACCCTGAGGATAACCAGAAACTGCTTTCATGACAGGTAGTAGGTTGTTCCAGTTCTCTGTGTTAACATCCGGATAATGTAATACTCCTGGATCTTTTTAAAAATTTATGTAACTTGTCCAGCACTGCTTGACTTGGAAGACATGCTTAGTTTACCTTAACGACATTATCGTGGTGGGAAATTTAGTGAAATAACATTTGCGGAATCTGCAGGATGTATTCTACTGGCTTCGCCATGCCCGAATTATATTAAATCTTAAGAAGTGATTCTTGTCCCAGAATGAGGTAACATTCCTGAGACATTTTGTTTCGCAGGTTGGAGTGCGGACATATTCTGAGAATATCTGGTCTGTTAAAAAGTGGCCTCAACCTAAGAATAAGCATGAAGTAAGGAGATTCTTAGGACACTGTACCTACTATAGATGGTTTGTGCCTGGGTTCTTGACACTCTAAAACCATTGCATCAGCTGACCGAGGGCAAGAGACAATTTGTATGGATTTCAGCATGTGAGACTGACTTTCAAGACCTCAAGGAATATCTGTGTACTACCCCTATAATTGGCTCTCCCCATCAACATAGAGAGTTTATCCTCAACACACATGCAAGCAGATTTGGATTGGGTGGCGTACTTTCTCATGTTCAAGATGTGAATGAACAAGTAATAGTGTACTACAGCAAAGTTTTGTCTAAGCCCGAACGCAACTATTGCATCACAAGATGAGAAATTTTGTCTGTAGGGAAGTCTCAGGAACATTGTTTGAAGTATCGCCAGGATGTGGAGCTTGGTGTGGACAATGCGAAGCGTGCTCGGCTAAAAAAGGCCCACAACATCGGAATCGTGGAAAAATGAGGACCCACAACGTAGGGGCCCCCTTTGAGAGAATATCCATCTACATCGCTGGACCATTTCCCAAGACTAAAGATGGTAACCGGTATATGCTGGTAGGAATGGCTTACTTCAGTAAGTGGCCAGAGGCTTAAACAGTTCGTTCCCAAGAAGCCACTAACATTGCAGAGGCAATAGTCAACAACTTCATTTGCAGATTTGGGATACCAATGGGACTGAACAATTTAGAGGTTATTTGGGAAACACAGTGTTTGAACTTTGAACTGGTAATGAGGCACGGATATGGCTATTTACACATCGAAAGCAACTAGTGAAGTGTGTAGAGTGATTATGTGAATTTTTCAATTTACAATTTGATCTTAATAATGTCAAGAGGAAGGAAAATATGATAAAATATGGAATTTCGAGAATGTTTGATCTCAAAGAATTCGATACACAAGAGTCACATGACAATGGAACTAAATCTTGTGCTGTATCTTGGGAGATACCAGATTGACTGGTCATTGACTGATTACATACCAACATATCTTCTGAATGTGTTATGACCACTAAACTTTAATTTGCATCCTACCTACCGAAAGTCGTAGAATTAATGATTCAGAAAATATAAGAGATATGTTGATGAGATACTATCGTGATTATCTGCTCAAGTGTCATTTTTGGGTGGTAAACACTTTAAAAAAGCTATAAAAAGTATTTTATTGGCCATCCATTCATTATGATGTCATGAAGCAGTTTACCCCATTTCAAAAATAAAATAGCCCCAATTTCTAGGTTGGTCTGTACTTGATAGTTTTGACAGTCCAGGTTTGGTGCAAAATACGTATCAAAATATTTGGGCCACTTCCACGGTCCAACATGAGAAACAGTTTTGTTAGTCACTGTACGGTCATGACGGCAGTTAAAAATACCAAAGCTTTAGAACATCTAGTGTGAAAACATTTCAGTTTTCCATTGTTTCCCAACAATGCGTGTGTAAGGTTTTACACAAAATGTTTTCAAATAGGTAATGGAGCACATTTTAATGTCCGCATTATCCTTGCCCCAACTTATCATGCGAAAAACAAACCAATAAACAACGCACTTACTGTATTTCATAAGAGTTATTATAAATGTGGTGATCATTATTAAGATTTTTAAAACATTAACCTTAATTCTGAAGTACACTAGTTTACTAAGTTTTCACTTGCAAGATTGTTTCTTGGGAAGATATTGACACATCCTTTACTCAACATAAGGAGCCTTACAAATTAATTGTTGCATTAAACTATTCACCGTCTCCTGGAGCGACACTGGGCTCAGGCCAACAGTAAGTTAAAGAAATCTCATGCTATCATCGGCAAAAAAATGCTGTCAGAATTCCCAACACCTCTCGCATGAATGAACAGCAAGTTCTAAAACCAACGAAGGCACTGCTAAACTATGTTCAACTTTGAAAGCCCGTATGTAAATTTTACCATTTTTAAGACCTGTCACCGTCCTCTAAGCGTTTACACCATGCACACAAATCTCACATGATGCATATCAATCCTTTTCATAATATACGTGGTCTAAACGTTGAGAAGAGCTATTCTATATATATATATATATCTGTTCTAATTTACTGGAATAATTTGAGGCTCCTTAAGGATATTTATGAGTCCTTAATATAAGTAGGAATTTTTTTTTTGTTTCGATGTTTCATTTGATGCATATTTTGCTTTCGCGTCTAATTTACCTCGTGAAGTGCTTTTAACTTCTTTCTGAAAATTTTATTCCTGACTGAATCTTACTTAGTTGTGTTTATCCATTTCACTCACTTTTCAGTGTTGAGTCACAATTAAGCGGGTTTTTGTTTGGATATATTTTTTTTTTCCTCGGAGTTAACCTACTCCCCGTTCCCCTTATATTTGTAAGGGTGGGGGTTATTGCTGTTTTAAGATACTTCTTTGTTTTACTGTTTATAGATAATTTACTCTAGGTCATGATAAATGGTAATATTTTTTGTGAATAAATATATTGATTGAATTTTCACTTATTCATAACCAGTCTATGGACTGAATATACATATTATGACCCTCATAGTGATAGACTATCAGTCGCACTGCAATCAAAGAGCAGGCAAAGTGAGGAATAAGCAATGAACAGGCATGAGCCTGTTACATTTCTATGGGAAGGGCAGACAGAACCACGTTGCTTGCTGTTTGATTTCAAATTATTTCATTTTGTTGGTCGGAATGATAGATTTTGATAGATTGATTAGGAATTTTACGGGGAGGAGTATATACCCCCAACCTTGCGTAAACAGGCACCGACATTTGGCTCAGGTAGAATGCACGGATAGTAGACTAAACTGCTTTACCATAACTGTTAGTGGGATTGAGTCTTTTTGGTTTTAATGATTGGCTTTCATATATTACTATGCTTCTTTAAAAAATGATTTATAATAAGTTTGTTAGTCAGTAATCGTTGTCGTAAAACCATTTGTTCATTTTATTTGAGTTCATGTTTCTATTTAGTGTTTATTTCAGGTAACAAAGAACTTAAAAGCTATGTTACATATATTATATTTCGGTCGGACTACTAAAAATTATCAAAACAAATTGTGCAATATAAGCTAGAAAATTATAAACGACCATTTAAAGGTCATTATACTTAGTTAAATTTTATAAAATATTTAGTATTTAATTTTGAGCACGTGTTACAACTGACCCCAACGACTGTTAAAACCGACCCTCGTATGTAGGTTGGTTGTGTTGTAACAGAGGTAAACTTGTTTTTAAATTGCTCCTGACAGGTAAATACCTCACCTGGATTTAAGCTTTTACTGCCCATTTGAAGATAATAGATAATAGGTTTTATCTTATGTATTTTCTTCAGAACTCGATCATATTATGTGAATGCTACAGACGATGGCAGCGAAATGGTCACAAATGTACCCAGTCACCCCTAAAATTACTTTCATAGAAACGCTTTTTTCTTATTTGAGTCTAGTTTATATTTTTGCATAGTTGTTGCCACTTTTTATGTTTTATTTCTTGCAAAAAGTTATTGTGATCCAATCAAATGTTTTGAGATGATTGTTCGGCAAAAACCACCTTCAAATATTAAAAAAATCATTTATTAAAGACCGACCAAGAAAGTTTTTTTTTTTAGTTATTACTAATCTCAGAGAAAACTCTCTAGAAACTTTAAACTTAGAAACACATTAAATAATGTTTTTTTTTAAAATCAGCAAGTATTTTAAAAGTAACATTAAAATTAAAGGTAAATAATGCTGAAAAGAATATTCTGTATGATTTAATTAATAATACAGATTTTACTTAAGTTCTCAAGTTTATAGTGTTTTTCAGATTTAATCAAATTCAGCCAAATATTCAGAATTAAAAATAAATGTTTAATGTACATCTAACAAATACTTAATTTACTTTCTCAATTGTGTTTATAAAAATATCCTGAGGAAAGTTAACACATCCGTTCCCACTCCTGTGCTCACAAAGCAATCTCTAGTCTCATCTCAGGGTTCCGTTTCCGTTCGGCCGGGTCGTCTTCTACACTTCGCCAATCGTGAACATTGCTGCTTGTGTCCTGTCTTTATGCCTAACGCCGAGTGGTATTTAGGCTCCACACACGCCTTAACTACACAACTACGGTTTTATGTTCACTGCCACTGTTTAGATTTAAAAGTGTTCAACATCTAATTCTCGTCGCTCACTGTGCGTCCTCTGTCTTCCCTTATCCCAACACTCTCCATCCTTGCTTTGACCTCTCGAAACCAAGCTTCCATTCCGAGCTGACGTCACGGCAGATGGGTGGCGGGCTAAGTGTTGACAAAGAAGGCCCATGTAAACAATCCAGTCGTGTCGGTTCACATAACCTACCTCCATCCTCCACAGTAGTAGCCAGCACTGTGCTCTTGTCTCCATCGTCGTCCACTTCAGCATTGCGAGCCCACACCTGTGGGTGTTGTAAACATTACATTAGATAGCTACAAGTAGTATACAAATGGGCATCCTGATACTGGTTCATGGTTGTGGTGCCCGTGGTGCCGACTGCCATCTTGGATTGTGACATCATGGCGACCATCTTGAATGATATTAACTTTGACCTTTGACCTAGAATTTTAACCTTAACCATGACCTTGACAATTAGGATGTAATGGCTGCCATTTTGAAAGTTAAGGCATCATTGTTGCAATTATCTAATTATCAAGCTATACATTAAGGATCGTTTCCCAAAAACATTTTTAAAAAATGCTTGAAAAAATTATTATTGATTGGATAACTTCAGCTAGATTCTTGACTGATTCAAAAATGTTAATTTTAGGTAAAATATTATGAAATTTATATTAATAAAATAGTGACATGTTCTAGAAATAAAACAACCAAGGTTACAAATAAAAATATATTACATATTTACAAGAAAAAATAAATTACTAGCATTTCTCGATTTCTAGTCTTCTTAGAATGCAAAGCAAGTCCTCTGCATGTCTTGACATGTCTTTTCAGAGCAGTTATACATGAAAGTTGATTACAACATTTTCGTTAAAAGGACAGTAATATATTTCATGATGCCTTGCATGTTTTATGCATGCAATTGTCATGCCACATCATAACGGTAACTTTGCGTCAAGCGCCCTAACTTTATGTAAAACACAACATATGCTAAAGGGGACAAGTAAATAGATAATATTAAATTAAAAGCAATGTAAAACCAAAACAGGATAGTGCCCTGAAGAAGCAGCTTGAATTAATTAAAATATATAGCCTTACGTAGTTTATACACATATATTTACACCTAAATACATTTTAAGAAATCGTTTTATATCGTACACTGAAATAATAACACCATAAATCAGATATATTAATTTTCATGCAAATTATGGCTTTCGGCCTGCGATGAATGGCCAGTAACTATCATTTCTTCTGAAACTAAATAAAGATAATTAACAAACGTAATAAAATTATACTAAATATTTAACATAAGAATAAGTTAAAAAAGCCATAATTTAAATAAAAAAATTAATATAATGGATGACACCTTGAAATGATGGAGACGTAACTCAAATGTAACACTGTGTAAGTCTTCCTGACCTATTAGACGTAATGATAAATGTCTGCAAACAAATCTAGAACATCTACTAATGCGATGCCCAAAAAAATCTAACAGATGGAGAAATATAAGAAGCCACAGCTTTTCTTGTAAGCATCCAGGATCTCTTTTTCTTAGGGGATACTGACCTTGAAAAACAAGCCTTGTCTACCTTGCATCAACACAGGTGATGCAGAGACAATCCGACAATCACTATAACGGTTGCCCCTAGCAAAACAAGAAGAAGTAGAGACATTGATCGTGGGTATGATGGAGGGTGGTGTAATAAAACTATCAGCCAGTTATTGCCCAATTGTTTTAGTGGCGAAGAAGAATGGCCAACGAAGGTTTTTTGTGGACTACCGGAAGCTGCATAACATCACCAAAAAAGACAGCTACTCCCTCCATCGTATCGATGACACTTTTGATACACTCTCTGGCACCAGATGGTTCTCTACATTGGACCTGAAAAGTATTTTCTGGCAAGTGGAGCTGCATCCCGAGAAGAAGACTGCTTTCACGACAGTAGTAGGCTGTACCAGTTAACTGTGTTGCCATCCAGGTAATGTAATGCTCCTGCAACTTTTAAAGTTTGATGTACATTGTCCTGCATGGCTTAACTTGAAAGACAAGCCCAGTATACCTGAATGACATTATCGTGGTGGGAAATTTAGTGAAGGAACATTTACGGAATCTGCAGGACGTATTCGACTGGCTTCCTCATGCCCAAATTATGTTGGGTAGTAAGAAGTGCTTCTTGTCCCTGATTGAGGTAACATTCCTGGGACATATTGTATCGCAGGATGGAGTGCGGACAGATCCTGAGAAGATCTGGTCTGTTAAGGAGTGGCCTCAACCTAAGAATAAGCATGAAGTAAGGAGTTTCTTAGGACACTGTACTTACTATATACGGTTTGTGCCTGGGTTCTCCACAATCTACGAGGGTTATTTTTTTTCAACCTCCGATCGGCTGTAATAAAAAAACGGGAAAGAATTGGGAAATTATTTTAATGTCAAAAGAAACGTACATCTTTACTCTATTTTTACACATAATCACCGTGCAGATTGAGGCATTTTACGTACCGATGCACCAGCCTTCCAATACCCTCTGCATAAAATAATGCCTCCTGCCTATTCAGCCACGTTTTAACAGTGCCCTGCAGTGTGATTACTGTTTCATTTCTCCATGGCATGCCCATTAATCGATACCCTAATCGCTCGTACACGAATCGACACGTCTCGTAGTGTTTACCCCCTTCCACCAACCATGTGGAGCGGCCAACTCACACCTCAGTTGTGTTTGATCACCCTCCTTACAGTCCGGATTTGGCACCGAGTGACTATCACCTTTTCCCCACGTTGAAAAAGTGGCTTGGAGGACGATGCTTCAACACCAATGATGAACTGCAGAGCACAGTTAAAACGTGGCTGAATAGGCAGGAGGCATCATTTTATGCAGAGGGTATTGGAAAGCTGGTGCATCGGTACGACAAATGCCTCAATCTGCACGGTGATTATGTGGAAAAATAGAGTAAATATGTACGTTTCTTTTGACATTAAAATAATTTCCCAATTCATTCCCGTTTTTTTTATTACAGCCGATCGGAGGTTGAAAAAAAATAACCCTCGTAAGTGACTTTGTATCATCGGACCGAGGACAAGAGACAATTTGTATAAACTTCAGCATATGATACTGCCTTTCATGACCTTAAGGAATCTCTGTGTACTACCCCAAAAATTGGCTATCCCCATCAACACAGAGAGTTTATCCTCGACACATATGCAAGCTGAGTTTGTTTAAGTGGTGTCCTTTTCCAGGTTCAAGATGGGAATGAACGAGTTATAGCATACTACATCAAAGTTTTGTCTAAGCCCGAACGCAACTATTGCATCACAAGAAGAGAGCTCTTGGCTGTAGTGAAGTCTCTGCAATAATTCCTTAAATAGGTTATTTATATGTAAGAAAAAAATTTTTAAGCACTGACCATGCCGCACTTAAATGGCTTCTACAGTTAAATAAATCAGAGGGACAACTTTCTAGGTGGATTAAACAGATAGAGCAGTATAATTGCCGGATGGAACACAGGAAAGGCCGAAATCAAAGCAATACCAATGCCCTCTCCCGAAGACCTTGCAAGGAATACTGCAACAATTGTAATATGGCAGAGAAAAATGAGGGGATCGAAGATGTTTGGCGAACAACGCTATCTAACAAGGAAGATAAATGGGATAGTGCCAGCTTGAATGCAGCACAGTGGCAAGATACGGATTTGGCATCTATTATAATCTGGCTAGAGAATATACTAGACGTCCAATATGGCATGAGATTTCCAGTGACCGAAGGGCGGTGAAAGCTTACTGGGCACAGTGGGATTTCTTGCGGTTGGTGAATGGGCTGCTAATGAGGGAATGGGAGAGTTCAAATGGAAAAGTAGTTATAATGGAACTACCCCTTCCAAAGAGTGTAGTGGCAGAGGTGTTGAAAGGAATCCATGTTGGTACCTCTGGTGGTCATCTAAAAGTGAACAAAACTCAAGCCAAAATCCGTCTCATGCCTATTGCTGCGAAGGCGAGGTCCAGGTGATGAGAGACTCAATCCACCTCTGTCTATGGTACAGTGTGGATCGTCTTGTCTGACTCATCTCACATATTAGTCCGGTATCCGGGAATTCTTAAGAACTGGATGGCATCTTACCATCATTAACATCGACCTAGATGGAAGGTTTAACATCAACATCGCAGACCCCGATGGCAGCGTTGCTGACAGTTCCAGAGATCCTGATGGCGTCAACGGCGGCGATGACGGGGCAGATCCTGTTGCGTCTACTGTTCCATCAGAGCAGAAGATTTGAACATCTGGAGTGTCTTCAGCAGCGGAACATTGAACGTCAACAGTGTCAGTGACATCTTTAAAAGATTCCGTAACTAATGATTTTCCATCACCTGACTGTATTACTGTGAAAACATCAAAAAATTGAAAATTCTTGATTAAATACTATACGATATTAATTATTACTCTGAACGCATTGAATATCAGACCAAATGATATTTTAGTCAGTTTATACACTATGGAAGATTAAATTGACACATCTGGAATAGTGACAGACTGGTTATGCTTTAATCCAAAACAAAGTGTATATTCTGCGGCAAGACATTAGTATGCATAAAACATGCAAGGCATCATGGAATATATCGCTGTCCTTTTAACTAAATTGAGAACTCTGTGTGAATTGATTGAAACAATAATTTTTACAAGCGATTTTTTGATGATTTTTGGAAATGTTCCTTAATTTCTAGCCTAATAATTAAAGAATTTCAATATGGCAGCATGCAAAAACTAAACAACTATGGTGGCAGCATCCTCTAGCAGATGTCATGTGTACTACGTGGCACTAGCACTCCTGGTATCGAGTACTGAAAATATAATGGTGGAAGTGCTCTCTAGAAGACGATGTGTGTGAACTAGCGCTCCTAGTTACAAGAAGTGAAAATAAAGATGGCTGCACCGGCAGATGAAAATAAGATGGCCACCATGACATCATACTGTCTGACATAATATCTGTCTTGGCATTAGTGGTGGGTAGGTCAGTCTGGCGGTGGCTTCCGTGTAAGAAGGATACATCTACATTTCTAATTGATTGATCATGCTGGGTTCAAACCTATTACTTTTAATAAATTTTATTATGGAAATTTAATATGGTTTATAAATTTTATAAATTAAAAATTTTTCTCGTTATAATTGGATAAAAATTACAGTTTTTTAATATGGCGGACAAATGTCAAAATGGAGAAAGTTTTTATTAATTTTTTTGTATTATTTTTGAAATTTTTCACATTAAAATCGGATAATATTTAAGGATTTTAAATGGTTGAAACTTAAATAATGGCCGAGGTTTTTATATTAAAAATTTATTAATGATTATTTTTAGATATCAAATTGGATGATATTTAGTGTTTTTCAATATGGCGGACAGTTTTCAAAAAGGTGGAAATTATTTTTATTGAAATTTAATTAATAAATATTTATTTTAAACTTAAAAATTTTTTCTTGTTAAAATCGAATAGAAATTACGAAATTTTAATTTGATGGCCGTAACGAAAATTGCAAGATTTCTAGCATCCAGGATAATGACTGTAACGAAATTTGCAACGATGATGTCATCATTGAAGATGGCGAATGTTCTAGAAACCAAGATGGCGGAAAACAAAATAGTGGATCTAAAATGACCGCCGGTGTCAAGGTCAGTACAATGTTAAATGTCAAGGTCAAAGGTCGTGTCAAGCTTATCCAAGATTGATGCCATGACATCACAATCCAAGATTGATGCCATGACATCACAAACCAAGATGGTGATCGGCACCACAGGCACCACAACCTTAAACCAGAAGCACGACGCCCATTTGTATACTACTGATACATGTTTGCTTTAGAAAGTGTGTTGTTACATTAATTACTTAATGCTTTACACTATTTTGTTTTGTAAAAAAAAAAAACTCGATTTGTCATTCTAAACGTACGCTTGAAAATATTGCAAAATTTCGTAAAGGAGTTATTTATGTGAAAAATATTTCATTATTTCTACGGTATACTAGATGCTAGTCAAATAATATTTACAAATCATCAGGGTATGCATATTAACAATCTACATTTAAACGAAGAAATGAACTGCACATTTGGTAATTTAAATAAATGTATACACACACGCAGAGTAGTTATATGACACCAACATCAGTCAAATATAAAAGTTATGTATGGTTTGTATAGGAGTTTTGAAAGAAAATATTGTATAATATATAAATAACTATATTATTATCTGCTTTGCCTAACATTATATTTAACTTAAAAATATATAGCCTATATTTGCAGTGGCGGACCTAGACTGTGCGGGGCCCTGGACAGTTTATTTCGGCGGGGCCCTTGTATCTCGGGGAGGGAGGGGGTGTCTTATCAGACTGGAGTATGGAATACCACTGGGGAAAGGGGGATTTGTGGTCACTCTCCCGGAAAGTTAGAAAATTAAACTTTTGAGCATACATTGAACCAAAATTTCGACGATGGTAAGAAATTTTCTTTCGTGGAAATTGTAATTGGGTTAGTTTTATTAATGCATACAGTTTAATTCTGGTGAAATCTGGTCATTTTATAAGTCTATAAAAGCTGTCAATATTTTTAAAAGTGAAATCATAATAAAAATATAAAAAATCAAAAGCAAAAACAAAAAGCTATTTCCTTTTTTTTCATTTACACACATACGATATTTTTTCACATCAAATAAAATTATAGAAAGAAGAAAAATAAAAATACGAAAATAAATTTGGATTGTTTTTGTGCAAATACTCAAATATATGCCACATGTAAATGAGGGTTAATTTATATAGCTGTTTAGGCTATTATTTAAATTAGTCGTAAAATTAATTTGGTACAAAAATCACATGGGTAATTTTTTTCCCTCACGAAAATAAATGGTTTTAAGGAGAAAAAAAAACCAACAACATTTCAAGGCAAAATATTACAGT
The DNA here is from genome assembly GCF_032445375.1 of Bacillus rossius redtenbacheri. Lineage (NCBI taxonomy): Eukaryota > Metazoa > Arthropoda > Insecta > Phasmatodea > Bacillidae > Bacillus > Bacillus rossius. Next base: position 13,368,447 of record NC_086337.1, read on the forward strand.
TCAACTGTTCCTTATATCCAGTAATTTTATCAGTCTTTAAATATTTTGTTAAAGAATTGCTTTTTTTTTTTTTTTCAAGTTCTTTGCGTTTTTCAATTTTTTTTCCGTTTGGAACTGCCAGAATCATATTTTCTACCAAAGTCACGATCACGAGAGCTCATTGTAAATTAATCTGACTGAAACTAACAAATAAAAATTTCAGCCTTGATTATGAAACTGTCTAATAAAAATAAATATCCCTATTAATAAATATCATTGAAAGTAGTTACAACAAAATAACAGGACGAACAAATAAAGATTCAAAATGTGTACTGCACGATACATGACTTAATATTTCCACTGATCTGGCGACACTGCAGTAACAACATCGGTCTGTAACGCGTACGTTCACACCCCCTCCACTTTTGAATATCGTAAAAGGGAAGGGAAGCCTAATTATCAGCCGCTGACTAAAGTCACGTAAATTTAGAAGGTTGAGAGGAAGTTTAGGGTTTACATAGCGACCTATACTTTCAATTCCTTTGATAACTGGCAGAAGTAATATAAACATAAAACAAAAAAAGCACAACTGTATGTACTTTTCACCGCCCTTCCCCAGAGATATATTAGAGGAAAACGACACTCAGAGCAAAGCCTTGTTGTCGCCGTATCTATGATAACTGTAACCTGAAGCAAACACTAATCAGCATCGCCAGCTGGCAAGTGTCAGGTAATGTGATCCACATATTGCCAACACGATTATCTGACACTCGTCCCCTGCATTTTGCGGGTAATACATATAAAAGAGGTTCTAAAAAACATTAGGGGTGTACAACTTAATTTCGAACACCTTACATGACAGGTGCTAGGGTGAGGGCAGACGCGGGGCCCCACTAGGCGCGGGGCCCTGGGCGATTGCCCGGGTCGCCCGGCCCTGGATCCGCCCCTGTATATTTGCAAAGGGTGTAATACCATCAATAATTATATTGTGCTAGTCAGAAAAAAAGAGTTAATAAAAATTATAACTACGGAATATTAATATGTCCACTGAGTTAACATATTCAGTTCTTTTAAAAAATTAGAAAAAACTTTAGAAATTTTTAGACATGAAAATCATAAAAAATCATTACTCAATTTAATTTATTTCTTACATGCATTAAATAGAAGTTTATATATGTTTGAAACAGAACTGTAAGTATTCGGTCACGAAGCAGGACTCACAGTGATCCTGTACTGCGAACGCGGCACCAGGTGAAGGAGGGTGTGGCAGAAGTCAGCTGACCAGGCGGAGCAAGGTTCCAGCTCGAGCATCAAGCTGGTTTCCTCCGAGTCGCCCGTCCTCATGAAGGACAGTCTGAAGGAGCTGAGGGTGCCTGACACGTCCAGCGGCGCCGACCACCGCACTCCCAGCAGCTTCCTGCTGCGCTTGTACACCACCAGTCCCCGCACCGGCCCTGGAACTGCCCGCATCGCACACTCCCAGCAGCTTCCTGCTGCGCTCGTACACCACCAGTCCCCGCACCGGCCCTGGAACTGCCCACAGCGCACACTCCCAGCAGCTTCCTGCTGCGCTTGTACACCACCAGTCCCCGCACCGTCCCTGGAACTGCCCACATCGCACACTCCCAGCAGCTTCCTGCTGCGCTCGTACACCACCAGTCCCCGCACCGGCCCTGGAACTGCCCACAGCGCACACTCCCAGCAGCTTCCTGCTGCGCTTGTACACCACCAGTCCCCGCACCGGCCCTGGAACTGCCCACATCGCACACTCCCAGCAGCTTCCTGCTGCGCTCGTACACCACCAGTCCCCGCACCGGCCCTGGAACTGCCCACAGCGCACACTCCCAGCAGCTTCCTGCTGCGCTTGTACACCACCAGTCCCCGCACCGGCCCTGGAACTGCCCACATCGCACACTCCCAGCAGCTTCCTGCTGCGCTCGTACACCACCAGTCCCCGCACCGGCCCTGGAACTGCCCATAGCGCACACTCCCAGCAGCTTCCTGCTGCACTTGTACACCACCAGTCCCCGCACCGGCCCTGGAACTGCCCACAGCGCACACTCCCAGCAGCTTCCTGCTGCCGCCATCTTGTTTTCAGCACTGCTGGCGCCTTCCCCGATCTCCCACATCACTACGGGACCTCTCAAAACAACAAGTAAACCCGTGGTCTGGTAGAGATTCTATCCAAACCGCTCCTAGCTTTCCAGGCTAGTACCGGAGCTGTGTCGTAGCTCACAACATCGACTCTGCATCGGGCTAGAGAACCCTTGGAGCCTGCTCCAAGCGGTCGGAGCACCACTACCAAGTACGATTCCTACCCAATCACAATCCTGGGCCTTGGAGGAAATTCAGCGGGACACCATTCAGTCTTTCATGGTTTCTTCCCGTACTACTACCAACTTGGCGTCTATTCGGCAGACCGTTCGCCAGCAGGCTAACCGACCATCACTCTTCAGAGTTACTCCACTGGATGTCCTCGTCTCCTCGGATTACCCTTTGACCTGCCGTACCTCAGCCCGGCAGATTTACAGCCGATTAAGGCCCGGAAGTGCCTAAACTCATCCGGCGGCGATCGCAGAGAGCCCTGGCTATAAATGACAACCACAGTGCATATGCTGGAGGGCCTCGGGGTTACCTCGGTACCTCCCCCGACCACTGGACTAGGGCAACGTATCACACCTAGTCGAGCAGTTTACAGCTCTTTTTTAAACCCGGGTGCACCCGAACACAGCGGCGCCTTTCTCGGTCCGTCCATTTCCATGGACCAGATCCATTCACTATGGGACCCTTTGGGGCCGAAACGCCGAGGCTTGGCAGTCGAACCCCCCAGAAAGGCTTCAAACGCATCTGCTGTTGCCTTCAGATGCAGCCAATTCACCATTTCTGGTCCCATACATGCAATTGAGGATGCACTGCGCAGGGTTACGCCCGGCATTGTCCTCTTCAGTTAAGGCGATGCTATGACCAGAGGTTGAGGCTACCCATCCCAACCACTTGGTGCGGAGAGGCTATATATTCGCATCCTTGCACCCATTCTGTGAACCTGTTGGATCATGTCTCGGATACTAGAGCTGGCAACAGCTGCGACACCTCAAGGGACAATCACCTTCCCCGCAGGGTCAGGTCCACTCCCGCCTGTCAGGTAATACATACATGTTTTCCGGAACATGTCCGGCTATCCGCACCTCCTCCCTCCCTGTACCTGCACCTCAAAGGTAGAATCAGGGAACAGCTGATAGACGTGTTAGAATAGGCCTATCAAAGCTCCGACACAAACTTGTTGCCTATCTCAATGACCCGTTGTAACACCCCTCGTGCCTCAAAATAGAATTATTTTGAATTAATTAAAAGGAGCCTTGGAAACTTGCTGGATAAAAAAAAATAAGTTAAATAAATTGATTTACCAGAGGCGACATGAGGTGGGGAACAAACAAAATTTAGGAACTTCCTGTAACAAGCAAGGAGGAAGTTAGGGGATCGTTAAAATCAATAAATAAAAACTACACGATTAACTTGATCTATAGTTTCCCTGTTTTATTTGCCCTGATGAATTATCTTGTTTCCATTATTTTACATACAAAAGGTTTTAACAAGTTTCAAAGATTAACAAAAAGAAAAACAAAAATGGGCCGGCCCGTGATTATTTAAAACAATTTACATTCTTAGTTTGAAGTATAAACATTTGCATTATGAGTTTCACACCCAAAATTGGATGGATCCGATGATTACATTGATAATTAGTTCTATTCGTTCTACATGTTCTTGAGAAAAACACTGGTCGCTGGTGGGTTGGTCATCCGCTTAAGATAGTTCGTAGCTAGGTAAGGGGGAAATGTTGAATTTACGTTACCACCCGGGGTCTTCAAACGATCACGTCGGGTAGTAGAAAAGTTTCTTCTAATGTGACCCACGGAACAGGAAGGGGGGGGTGGCCACGAGATGGAAGCAATCAGTCTCTCCCCATCATCGACCCTGTCTGCAACTGTCCAAATCAAAACTGATTAGAACTTGTATACAGGCAGTCTATGGGGCAGAAAATGCCCAAAAAAAATTTAAGGGAAGAAAAAAGGGGTCGCGAATAATCACTCACCAAAACAGGGGAGTTGCCCAGCACGCTGCCATCGTGGAGTCAGCCAGGGTCTGGAGCTCGCGAATTGCGCGGCAGGACGCGGATGATTTCTTCATTTCAAAAAAAATTAAAAGCTAAAAAAAAAATAACTATTACATTTTATACTACGCAGACAGACTAAACTACTTGAAAAAGATTATAGGGATAGCATCCCTCATTTAGGCGACTACATAGTCGGTTGCGGCCGGATGGAAGTTTTGCAGAGTCTCGTCGACTCGCCGATAATCAAACTGTCCGTCTGCAGTCGCGGCGCGAAGTGTCCAGCGGAGAAACGCGTCTCGTAATTAAAAGTGGCCGCCGGCTCTTACGGGTGGGGGGGGGGGGGTCTGGGCCGCCGAAAGATTCCGAACTTGCCCGAATGCGGGCGGACAAAACTTTGGCAGGAGTTTTGAAGTTGGCATCACTGGGCGACAGTAGAGACCTCTGTCGGGGGGGGGGGGGGGTCTGAGTTAAAAACAATCGACTCGCCCCTGGCGTCCATATAACTCAAGGGAAAGCAAGTGCTGCTCTCTGGCGCCCTAGAGGGTAGGCAAGCGGAGAAGTTCGCGACTTGGTCGCTAGGTAGCGCTTGTGATCAGTTTTAGCGCACCCGTTTTAGCGCGGAGACCTTGAGAACGGTCACCGTTGTCCAGGGGGTTACGACCGGTCATTGGTCTTACTTGGAACTGTGAAGGGGGGGGGGAGGGTAAAAGTGCAACGACGCTGAGAACAAGCGTCCCGTCGTGGCTGCAGAGGAGCGAACATAACACTAATACGTGATGAAAAATTCCAATCTCAGCTCGTCTCTGAGAACTGGTCGCCTGCAGGCTACAGGCTTGTCTATGCAGTTAGGGTCACGAAGAGAAATGATATTACAGGCTTGAGGCGTGACTGAAAGGCGGGGGAAAAGGTACGCTGTCTGCCAGTCAGGGATTAGGCCAGCAAAATATCCGATACGCCGATGGGAAAGGGGCTTCAGAGCACTGAGACAAAGTTTAACTCAGAGGAGTACACCAGACTAACAAATTAAAATTACACTATAGTAAAGCAAATAAAATTTCCACACAAAAATTTAAAATCATAATAAAAATTTAAAATATATCGTGTCGAATTTACTAATTAACGGCACACCGTGTTGCTTGAAAGCACGCCCCTCCACCTGACCGGCTGACGCCAGGCAGGTTTCTCAGGTACACGAGGGCAATCTAGGTTACCCACGTGCACTTACAGATTCTTTAAACTGATTTTCTAGTCTTTTAAGCAATCCGCGTATAGGCCGGGGTGCCACCCGGATTAACCCAGTTAGGGGCGGTGAACTACGTCGCCCCAGGTCGTGAGATCCACGGGCACCCACCACCGACTGAGGTTCAATTCAATAGGATCAGACTGTGGCCGATGCTGCACCGCTGTACTAGCCGAGATTGTTCCCGAGCACATCATCTGCTAGAGGATGCTGATGCCATATTATTTTAATTTTTATCCACTAGAGTGCAGTAGTTTCTACTACCATGGCACCCGCCCTCTTGTCAATAATCTTTGAATCAATCTTGAAATTATGTACTTACAGACCTGATTTTCTAACAGTCGACGAAAAATGCACCTTTGCGGGTTTTGATATATATATTTTAATTATCACTTTGTCCAAAAGGGAAGCCACAACTGTTGCAACTTAGCATATTTTTGCTAAGGGTCCTTTGCACAATTGCTTTATTTCATGACGTCAAGCATTGTTGGTTTTACTAAACAAAATGCCACAGTACCGAAACATATTTGAGGAATATGACACTTCTGTTTTTTGAACCACGCTTACTGTTCTTGATATATCATCAAAATATAATTTCATATTTCAATCAAAAACCATCAAAACCCGAGTCAAATTTATCATATTCGAAAATTTTTCGGCAATAGAGTTACTGTTATATGAGCACATTTTAATATTTCTTCAGCTAGAATTAATATTCCATTCTGAAATTTCAATGCCAAGCAGTTCTGCTTTTTACAAACAGATATCGCTACATTTGGTATTGAAGTGTGTTTTTTATTTTTTGACGTGACAACTTCTAATAAATCAATGAACGCTGGCTGCACGCACGAAAAATTGTCCCACTACGGATGTGTTCTGTTTACGCATGCGTGGAATCTCTCTGGTATGTTGCGGACGGTACAGAGACTCGGCCGGCACGTGGCGGCGTACTGCTCAGGTTTCACCCCGCCATGCTGCAGGGATAGGCGGGTCGCGCCGGTTGGATCACGCCTGCGCATGTCGCCACACACGTCTTGGGGCAGACGACAACATAGCGGGGTTCGAGGTTATTGTTGTGCACCGCGCCACGGGAGTATATTCGCAAGTAAATGGCGTTCTTACAAGTACGTATTATTTTAATTACTAGTGTAAATCAGTATATTTAAACAGTGTTGTATGAGTATTGTTTTAGCTGTGTAACTAAATATTTATTGCTGGTATGATACTTTTCACGCTTTAGTATGACATTGGTAATTATTTGTGATGAGTTATAATTTGTTCAACTAAATCACACACTGTATTATAGTTATGAGCCCACGAGCGTGTAAATATTTCGAGTCCAACAGAGAATATGCTAGTTAAAAGAAATTCAAACAAATATCGTGCGTGTAATATTATTAATAATTTATAACATCTGAAACAAGAATTTTAATATGGCCTCATGGCAGAGAGGTTAGAATGGCTGATTTCCAATCCAAAAGTTGTCAGTTCGAATCCCGGCAGGTGCGAATTTTTTTTTTTGTACTTATAAAAATAAATACGGTGCACGCAACATTTCAAAAGTAATAATTATATTTGAATTAATTAATGCAAATAAAAGTAAATTTATTAATTAAATTGTACATTTCGTTTCACTCCTTTGTATCCATACAAAATAGTGATAATTCAATAAAAATGATTCAATTTTATTCATAAAAGTATGCAGAGGTAGATTTTAAAATACAAAAGATAGAAAAACTTTTAAAAAAATTCTTCCTCAAAGAATATAATATTTTTAATGCCTAAATGGTTTTGTTGCAAAAACCTATTACGGCACAGTCTCAGGCCGAATATGATATTTCATTTTCTTCTGGATCAATCATTTCATCAATGTTTTGTTATGATGTTGTCACGTTAAACTATCGTCCGTAAACCGACTTTACAGACAACCAATTTTTTTTTTTTTTAGTGTGGTATGTGATATGCTCTATTAGGATCGCAAGAATTTCTAGACATCAAGGGAAGAGTAATTATCCTCCATTATACTGTTTGTCAGCTTTTATAAGGAAAGGATTCGACTCAGTAATGAATCACTTTTTGTTACCGGTATCATGACACACGGTAACGTTTGTGGTTTAAAAATAAACAAAAAGTATTTGCTGTATCAAATACTATAAGTGGCCTGTATCCCGATAACAAAGACCTGTGACCCGTGACCCGTGACCCCGTCGGTCAGGGCGAGAGCCGAAACGAATCGACTGGAATAGACATGGTTCAATGAAGCGTGACCCGTGAACCGTGAACCGTGAACCGGGTCATCCTAACCACGTGACTCCCGTCTACGCCAAGGCATACACCGGGACCCGGTCCCGGGATCGGAATCAATTGACCCGTAACCCGGGTCACCAAGAATCTTTGCCGAGACCATCAGCGAAACGCCCAGAAGAGAACTGGATCACTGAACGGTGATCCGAAACCACGTACCGGATCCCTGGGGTGTTCTTTTAGGCTATAAGTATAAGGGGGCCCGTCAGCGCCACAGAACACAGAACAACACCGAGAGATACACTTCACGACCGGACTGCATGGGATCGTCACTGGCTTGACCGCCCGCCTAAGACGTCACGCTGCTGGAGGAAGAGGCCATGCCAGGATGGACACTGGAGAACACAGCGCTCCCGCACTTGGAAACTTTCAACGTGTGGTATGCAAGTGAGACGCCCGAGTGATTGGTTATGGCGGGAAGAAGACGAAGAGTTGATGTTGTACTACCGCTGGTAGTTATTGAGAGGCGAGGTGGCGAAGGTGCGGCGTGAGGTGGGGCACACATCACCAGAAGTGCGACGGACGGATTGGACTTGACGAGCTACGAAGGCGCTCTGAGCAGACAGCGAGAGAGGCCATTCTGTTTGTGGTTATGAGTGGTCAGAGAGACTCCAGTTGCAGTTCGATAAATCATCGCGGACGTCATCGAGAAGTACAAGTGTGAAGACGGAGCGGACGTTTCCAGACCTGGTGTCAGAGGTCGGCACGAGGAATTTGTAGCTGTCGCAGTTGCTGCTGTGCGTCAGCGGACGGATACCGGGCAGCCAATGCAAGCCGCCTCCAATCAGGTCACCAGAGGGCGACCACCTGAACTACTAAAACCGACAAGGCGAGTGGAGTTTCATATTTAACGTCAACCACGTCGGACGGGATTCACTTCCGAGTAGGAACTTGTAAACAGAATTAATGTAAATATTTGATGTCCCAGTCAGAAGACGTTGCTGATAGTTCTTGCTGTTTATTTTTTGTTTGCACTTAAAGTAAATTTAAGACTGTTGTGTGTTTATGTTTGAAGTAAATAAAATGTGCAAATTGTTGGATATTCGTTTGGTAAATTGAAACTCTTCCACCTAACAAGCAATTTTTTATGCCAAAAACTAATTAGTAATTTATATCAGGGCGCTGTGGATTGTCCTCCATTATTTTGAGTGCTGGGCATTTCGAAGGCTCCATTTTTTAAAGTTAGTAGTAAGAAATTGTTTCCCGCATTATTTTCTAAAAGTTTCACATTGTTTGCAGCTTCCCACTAGAAGTTTACTAGTGAGTCGGCCTTCCGGCTGAAGAGAGCCATCTTAAAGGATTTAACATAATATTGTCAGCTCATCAGAATTGTAATTGTTTGTTCTGCACGTTGAGCTCCATGTAATTTATATGTTGAATAAGTGCCGTTGTGACTTTCAAAGCACGGCATCACGATTATTTTTTGAAGATTGTTAGAGATCTCTCCCCCCAGAGTTCCCCAACAATTGGTTTAAAATTTCCCATTGTGAAATATATTGTAAGTGTTGATTTGGTGACAGGAATTCTCCAATTAAAAGAAACTCCGAATACAATTGCATGTCTCATTACGAAAAGAATGCATGCAGAGTTTGTTTGGTTAGAAATAACCTGTTACGCTGAGAAAACGAACATTAGTCTTGCCAGATACAGTCAGGAGCACATGGAGAAAACTAACCGAAGTCTTGCGAAATTCAGCGCAGTGAATACATTTAAATGTATGTATAATAATTATTAGCTTAGCATAACTATATAATTTTTTATGCATACATATATTAGTAGCATGTGTATGCTAAGCAAATTAATAATTGTACTATGCATATGAATTCTATTTACATTAATCTCCTAAATGTAACATTGTACATCGCAAGATAGCTGTTGATTTCCTCCGCATGCTCTTGATTGTATTTGGCAAGAATGCTGTTGGTTTACTCTGTGTGTTCCTGGTTATATCTAGAAAACCATCTCTGCATGCATTTTAATTTTCGTAATGAGACATGCAATTGTACTTGGAGCTTCGTTTATTTGGTGAATTTCTGTTACCAAATCAGCACTAACTTTTTTATCATGAAGAATTTATTTTTAAAACATTGATTTCTGAGTATAAAATTAAAACAGCTGATAAACAATCACGCAATACGATTTATTTTCCCTTGATCGTGAAAGAGCATCTTGCATCTCACAATAAAAAAAAAATCAATACAACTCAACACAAAATGTGGTGACATATTTTGGTTAGTAGCAGAACTGCTTAGTATTGAAATTTCAGAATGGAATAATAAATCTCACTACCAAGAAAGAAGATTGTGATGAAGCATCTGAAGCTGGCAAGATCATAGACTGCAAATGAAGCGCTAAGATCGAACTTTGTAAACATCGCGTTTAAATTAATTATTCTGATTAAGCTTATTATAGTCACTGGGTTGGTGATGGCAGTGTGTGTTATATTTCTCCGTGTGATCTTGAATATTCCTGTCAACATTTTGTTGGTTTTCTCCGTGTGCTCCAGGATATTTCTGACAAGAATTTTGTTGGTGTTTCTGTGTGCGCCTAATTATTCCTGGCGAGACTTCTGCTGATATTCTTCGAGTGTGCCTGGTTTTTCCTGAGAAAACAAACCTTGCATATAATTTTTTTTTCATAATAAGCTAAGTAATATTATTCAGAGTTTCGTTTACTTAGTGAATTAATTACTGTTACTAAAAAAGCACTTCCAATATATTATTTTGTGGAATTCAAACAAAAGAGAACATTACCAGAGGTTACTGTTTCTTAAAACAACTGACAAACACTATCATGAAAGACGAACTTCCTTCTCCTTGATGTCTAGCAAAGCCTTCCTTCTCTTAGATCGTGAGAGAGCATTTGTGATGAAGCGTTGAGACCAAAACATTATAAACGATGTGTTAAATTATTCTCATCAAGCTTGCGATGATCACGGGGTCGATGATGAAAGTGTCCTTGCAGCTGGCGTTATATTAAAATACTCCAAGGATCTTATTAATATTTATTATATACATGCGAGGAAGATGATAGCACCATAATAGATTTATTACACATAATGGTAAGATCCTAACATATTGATCAACCGGTTAAGACTTCTACATGCTTCACTTTGAGCAGGAAACTATTTGGATTTCAAGGAAGTATCCTTCATGCTTAAAAAACTTAGGGAAGCTGGCTTCATACAATAATGTATTGTATTACTTGCATGAGTGTTATATTGAGGAAAAAAATATATATTTTGATTTCAAAAGTAATAGTTTTATTTCTCAAAATCTGATTTCTAACTACTGTCGAGTTCTCTTAATGCAACTTCTAAATTAAAGATTTTAAGATCATCACCAATGACTGATAAATTTGAAAGTAATAATAAAGTTATACCAGCAATTATGTAAGTTCGATCAAAAAATGCGTTAAAATCATTTGGAGTTAAATGTTGTTGAAGCAATGGGAGCATTTGGAAAATTAGAAAACCTTGAGCTCTTAGAGCAATTTGAGAACTTGGAGCAATTGGAGCATTGGGAGCATTGGAGTACTTGGAGCTGTTGGCCAATTGGAGCATTGGGAGCATTGGAGCAATTGGAGAACTTTGAGCTGTTGAGCCAAAGACAGGAGGAGCCAAAGACTTTTGGAGCCGAAGACAGCTGGAGCCAAAGCCATTTGGATGCATTGTATCCTATCGCATCTTGCGACTGATCTTATTTTACTATTGATTCTGGATCATTATGACTGTAAGGTCAATTGGCCTCGTTGTTCGGAGACATCTGGTCTATGATCCTCGTGGTTTGAAGAAACTTGGCGTATACATCTAACATTGTACAAGACCTGGTTGGACGGTAATCCAAGTGTCGAAAAATTAGACTAGCATCGTAGGCACAGCGACAGCGTATTTATTTCGTCGGACAGGTATATTTTATAGAGTCTTTTTCGTAGAGAGAATGATTAATAAACTCCACAAAAGTTAATGGTAAATATAATTTAAAATTTATTTGAATCTTTAGTTACTCTTATCACTGATTGAGAATCGCACCAAGGATGGAATTAATTGGGTCAATTATTAATTAAATAATTAATTGTTCTTACGATTTTTGAAATTTTCTCCGAATTTATAGCTTAATAAATACAAATTTCTAAGATTGCGGCCAAGATGGCCAACAAATTGGCGGGTGCCCTGGCAATACATAATTACTGCACTCCAGTTGATAAAAATTAAACTAACATGGCGATAGCACACTTTAACAGACGAAGACATTATGTCGGAAGCGACTTTTAACAGATGAATACAAGTTGGCGGATGTGACGTCATACTTGCTGGCTGTATATATATATATATATATATATATATATATATATATATATATGGGGGGGCGGGGGTCAGTCTGTCATTGACTTCTGTGAAGGAAGGATCTGTCTTTTTTTTTTTTTTGGCTCTCGCCAAATTGGAATCAAGTACTTTATGATCTGAGTGCGTTTTTGATTAAAATTTTATTAAAATTGTAATTAAGTTATGTTTTATTAATTTTTAAATTTTTCTCATTTTTTCTATAATAATTGCGGATTTTCAATATAATATACTTCACTTCATGATTAAAAATGGCGGAATATTTTAAAAAATTTTATTATGTAATTTTAAAATTTGTCCCGATTTTCTAGCATAAAACAAACGGATTTTCAAGATGGCGGGCGTAACGTAAATAAAACGGTTATGTAACAATTCAAAATGGCGGCCGTGACTTCCAAATGGTTGAGATGGCGGCTTATGGCGGCATGACTATGGGGAATTTAAGTCGCTGAGTTCATTTTGTTTTTATAAGGCAAAAGTCCTTTGAGGTTTTTCGAATTACAAATTTTTTAATTCTTTGCTGGTTTTTTCCCCTTCAAAAATGTTTTTTTAATTTTTTATTTTATTTTTTATTTTTTGGCGTAAGGTTTTTTTTTTAAAAAAAAACTGAAAATTTTGGTGAATTTTTGCACATTTATGTTTTTTTTTTTTTTTTTTTTTTTTTTTTAGATATTTTTGAGGGTTGTTTTTGGCAATTTCTGGGTAAATATTTTGGCCAAAGTCAAGGTCATCTTAGATGGCATCCGAAATGGCGAACTGGTTCATCGGCTTCTTTCCTGGCACCCTGTTTCCTGACCGGCCAATATATACTACTATAAGTGTATTAGCAACATGCGAACACAAGCATTAGCACGTTACCGAGGTTAGGTTTTACACACATCTGGGTATTACTGAATGAATGCTCACATTTTAATTTTTAACGACTACTTTAGTATTAGTGGCGTAACTGGAACGCAAGGATTCTTAATTATCATCACTTGCGCGAATTCTCGACATCCATTATAGTACACTAAGTGAATTTCGGTTGAAAATATTTGTAGTAAGACAACAAACGCAAGAGTTAATATTTTAGAAATAGTCCATTTGAAAGAAAAAAAACCAAAAATTGAAAAATTCAACATGACGTGTCAGACCGAGCCTTGAGCGCAGAACATAGTATTTCAAACAAAAGGAAAATACTTTAGTAGAAACCTATTTTATTTTTCATCCAACCAAAGAAATGTAAATGATTTTTTTTTTCTGACACTAAAAAAGCTGAAGTAAAATTAATTTGGCAGACTAGATTTTTTTTCTCCCTTAGTATCTCACTTTCAGAAGGTTGTTTACCCTACCCAGCCCGTTAAATTCCTGGCATAACACGCCTTGTTTACGCTGTGTAAGTTTCGATTGATATCTGAGCTTCAGTGGTGGATTATTTCCATACTGCCACCACAAGATTATTGATTCAATAAAACTGAACTCAGACAGAATATTAGTACACAGAGATTGTGGGTTATGTTTTCCTGGGAATGTATGTACAATATTTAACTGACAGCGCGCATGATAAAGCTACTGGTCACTGTAGCTGCAATGAAGATAAGTAGTAAGCAAATGTATGTCCTGGCACAGGCGCAGGCGCGAGGTGCCTGTGCCGGTCCGTCATCTTGCATTTATGATGTCTAGGCAGCCATCTTAGATGACCTTGACCTTCAAAATTAGCCACAATTTACCCAAAAATCGCCAATAATCGCCAAAATATCCATTTTTTTTTGGAAAAAAATCCCGCCAAAAATTCTGAAAAAATTCCACAATTCGAAAATTAGGATTTCGAAAAACCTCAAAAGTCATTTTGCATTAGAAAGAACACAAATTCCTAAAAGAGGCTTAAGCATCCATATCTACAGCCTCTAATAAGCCTCTGACGTCATCTAGGATTATGACGTCATCGTTGTAATTTCCTTTACGGCCGCCATCTTGAAAATCCGTAATTTTTGTTAGAAAATCGGAAATTTTTTTAAAAATCATAAAAACATTTAATCGATCTCATTTAATAATAAAAATTAAATAAAAAAATATTTTAAAAATGTACCTACACTTTTGACATGAAGCTTGGAATCCTCGGTTCGAACCCGGTGAGAGCAAAAAAATAAAAATGGCGATCGATTCTTCCTCCACGGAAGCCGCTGGCATACTGACCTCACACCACTCATTTCAAAGTATATATATAGTATAGTCATAATGTGTGGTTAGAGGGAAGTAATTTTTGGAAAGATAATTTTTTCTGGAAAAGATCTTGTATGTTCACCTTTATCTTTGGAATGAAATCACCTGAAATTCGCAATGGGGAACATGCCGCCATCTTGGAAAAATGGCGGATAAAATAGGTTTTTCTTATTTATCTCGTAAACCGTTGCTTTTACAAGAAAACTACTACAGAATAAAAGAAAGATAATTAAATTTTACATAAAACGTTTTTCTTTCAATTTTTATCTATCTTTTACAGTTGAAAAGTAATGGTCAATTTAAGCTAATGATTAAGTGCGAAAGTCTGAATTTAGTAGGTTCATCCTTAATCACGCCTAAACAGTACGACTGATATATGTGAAGTTTTGTCAGCAGATAGACAATGACCTAAAATAACATATTGTTAACTTTTTAACTCAATAGTATAAATCACAAATAAAGGGGCAAAACAATGTTTCATAAATCTTTATAAGAAGATTAAGTCAATGTCAACATTTTAAAAGATATCACATACCTGGACAAATCCTATGCAGCTAGCCATACGTAAACCAATACTGGGCAAATATTTAAATGTTATTTTCTGCATGCTTACATATGTTAATAGTTTGGAATGTTAGTATTATAGTATAAATACAGAATTAACAGAGTCTTAATGCGAAAATTAAGTTTATCGGTGCACTAATAGTTTTATTCGGACACCAGTTACTGAGTCAGGCGTCTTCGCTTTGGGTTCGTAAGTTTCTTAATGTTTGAACAGTTTTCATTTTGTCTATCACTATTCTCCAGTTCATCATGAGAGTCATCTTCATCAACAAATCCAAGTGCATCAAGGTCAGCGTCCACAATTTGCAATCTTTTACTGCAAGTCTCACCAGCACACACACCACACATTGTAGAACACTGAAGACCACTTTTCCTGCAATCACAATTTCTTTCACAACCAGATTTGCAATTGCAGTGCACAAGATGGAGCAAATAGTCTGGTGCTGGAGGAAGAGTTGTAGGAATTGGTTTAAATGTTCCATGTTTTATCTTCCATCCCCAGTCACCTTCTGGGAGATAATTACTGCGCCATGCCTGAACTTGATGGTAGACTCGTAGACTGTGCTGCCGAGCTGCTGCAGAAGTTGGTGGGAGGGATGCTAGATCTAGTACATAGTTGAGAGGCTTTTTACCGACACATTGCATGCACTTTTTGTATCTAGTCGTATCTAGACCATCCTCAGTTTTACCACCATATAGCTTAATGAAGAATGCCTCACCTGCAGCTGCTATTTCATCTGGTGATGCTGCGGTATCATTGAATTTTCTCCCAACAGATTGTAGTTGAACGTTATCTTTAAGCTTACTAAAACCAGTTCTATGTCCCTTTTAGTATGGTCTGGATGTTGTATCACAGCCCATCATAGCATGTATCAACATAATGTGTTCTATCATGTTTCCCAATCCATCTTGCATCTTCAAGCTGCTCTAAATTTTCTTCTGTGTATTAGAACTGCTCGGAGTTAGTATATGCACCTCCTCGTTTGTACGAGCCAAGCCTGCAATAAGTACAAATAGGTCCGAGTCTTCCCCTACCACAACTGAGTTACGACCTTTCCTTGCTTCCTCCAAGGCTGTACCAACTATGAGTGTATCCGCATCTGTAGGAGCATGGAATACTGCATAATTTGCTTGCCATAGGTGGTTAGCAAGCTCCCTAACAAAACTTATTTTATTTTCTGTGTTGGCCAAGAATTTATGCTTGGCAACAATTGCATCCGTAGAGGTATTGACAGCGAAGTTACTGCTTGATTTATCAGAAGCACGTCTTAAATGTGCTACATCCTTAGTACTTGATTGATATTCATTAAACACAACTACTACATTTTGGCCATAAGTCCTCCTTACATAACTCAAGTACACTTCACATATTTCACCATAAGTTGCAGGTTGTGGCCAAGGAACTCTTTGAAGAAGGTCACCACCATCAAGAACAAATATGGGATTTTCTGGTAATGCACAGCTGCTACTACACATCTCTTCAATAACAAGTTTCATTTCTGACTTAGTGCCCTTTCGGAGAGTAATATTGTCAAATAATGCTTGTGGGAGAGGTGCCAGTTCGTAGCGAAACATTCTTTCAATTCTTGTTCGGTTTTCACAACACATGCAATCCTGTGAAATAGTTGATTAAGATTTACTTCAACATGTTTTCCTGCGAACAGCACAGTTTTTCCCATGTTTGCACAAGTGAATACTTGTTCTTTGCATTTGAGAGAGACACTTTGAAAGTTTTTACCCACAACTTTCTTTATTGCAGCTTCACCTATTTCTTTGACATTATCGCAATTCACCCTATTATATGCAATCATTCCTGAAGCTAATGACACAAGGCGGTAGTCTATTTGATCGAATGGAGAGTGAAGTCTCAACCAATCAGTAAGTTTATTTGCATCAATTTTTTCACGAATCTTGCACGATCTTTACAAGTCTGTATGTTGCTCAGATGACATGTATGAAACACTAGCGCATGTCTCCATTGCTTCACTTGCTTTAAGTGTTCCTGGCATAGCATTAATCCATCGGCCAAGAACATTTTCTGTCAACCCACGTCTACGTGTAAGGCCTCCTGCTGTCTTAATTCCTTTCACAAGCACCTGTTCTATAGTGAGGTCAGACCAAACACCAGACCAAAATTTGTCTGATCTTCGAATTGTAAAATACTCTAGCTTCACAAATCTTTCGAATTCGTGTGAGGGAAGAACAGATTCAATTTTAAGCATGGTTTGGAGGTACAAGTGCGCAGATTTCGCATAGTGAACATGTCCAGCAGCATGAAGGTGACACAACATGCACTGAACAGCATATAAGTGTAGCCTCCAATCGCTAGTTCGTTCAGCTCTGATAAAGTCATGGATAATTTCTACTTGATGAAAATATTGTATCCAAAGTCTCGCTGTGCGACTTGCCTTTTCAAGCTCATTGATGGTCTCTTCCATTATACAAAGAATGTTCTCAATGTTTTGTATATCTACCTGTTTCAGATCATCTTGCTTTTCCAATACATCCATGTACAAATTTTTCAAGATGTCGATACTTTCTTTGGTAATTTTACCTTCATTTAAACAAAGCTCATACAGCAAAGTGGCAATTGCAGTTCGGGTAAGCGTGTGTGCTCGAATAGCCCGGGCCAATGCATGTCCAGACAACATGTGTATGATAGACTTTTTGGCAAACACTTGCTCCCAGAGTTCTTAAATGCCACTGCTTGCCATAATTTTGCCAATGGCTCCCATATAGCTCATCAACAAATGAAAGCCTCCTAAACGAACTACAATAGAAGAAATCATGTCATCATCTACAGCACCAGCGACAATAACCATAGCTTTTATGAAAAGAGGTTGGTCGAAAGTAACAATACATGTTTGATTTAGTTTTTTGCACTCTTCAGCAGCAAATCTGAGGCATGTATAAATTGTGGTCATGTTACTTGCTTCTAGATTTATGAATGGAAGAGGCATCACAGTTGATGTTTCAAATGATGTTTGATGTTTTATGTTTGAAATTTTTCACAAACACTGATAACAGGCAATGACCAGTTTACTTATTAACTATCAATAAGATTATTTTTGCATTTTTAAACGTACGTTTAACAGTATACATTAACACATATAACACATAAGGGAGTTTCCAAAACGAGGAGGCAAATCAAACTGCTGATTGAGTAAATACCATGAGACAGGCAAGGATTTCAATGACATTACTCATAGAAAACTCACCATAACTTTTCAACTGTAAAAGATAGAGAAAAATTGAATAGAAACATTTTTATGTAAAATGTAATTATCGTTCTTTTACTTCTCTAGTAATTGTCTTGTAAAAGCAACGGTTCACGAGTTAAATAAGAAAAACCTATTTTGTCCGCCATTTTTCCAAGATGGCGGCATGTTCCCCATTGCGGACTTCAGGTGATTTTCTTCCAAACATAAAGGAGACCCTACAGAACATTTTCTACCAAAAATTAGCTTTCCAAAATTTGTTTCCTTCTACAGCCATTTTTTGACATATTATGACTATACTAATATATCATCAGCTGGTATGTTGTAATGTCCGCCATCTTGAAAATCCGTAATTTCAATGCTAGAAATTCGGAATTTTTTTATATTAATAAAAAAATTATTAATTAAATTTTAATAAAAATATTTCAAAAAACACTGTTTCACTTTTCGTTACAGCCACCATCTTGGAAAACCATATTTTTATGGTACATATTTGGAAAAAATCTCAAAAATTATAATAATATTTTATTAATCACATTTTAATAAAACTTTATTTAAAAACGCACTTACGGCCTGAACTCCTTGGTTCGAACCTGGTAAGAGCAAAAAAGTCGATAGACCCTTCTTCCATGGAAGCCACCTGCCGACTGACCTCCAACCACCAATACCAAGGCAAGCTGGTGTGACATGATGTCCGCCATATTGTTTTCTTCTGCTGGAGGCCACCATATTGTTTTCGATTACTAGAGTACGCCACTATCATGTTAGTTTAATTTTTACCCACTAAGTGCAGCAATAATTTATTATTACAGTGGCACCCACCATCTTGAGATTTGGACACCATCTTGGAATTGTGTAATTATTTGGCTAGAAATTCGGGGAAAGTCCCAAAATTCATTAAATAACTTTGCAATCAATATACTGATTGATCTTATCAGTGTCCTTGGTTGGATAATTTATCGTTGCAATAATTTTTAATTTTATGTAAAAAACATCAATTTCAATAAATAAGGTGATAAGTCATAAAAGATGTATAGTTTCCCAGCCAACCATCATCCTTTAAGACGCTATGTCCGCCATCTCGGACCTATAAATTCAGGGAAAGTTCCTAAATCCATCGAAAACAGGCACCTCGCGTCTGTGCCTGTGCCAGGACATACTAAGATACCTGTGGACTTGGTGGTGGCGTTGAAGACGAGCATGTGGCGCGGGTTGTAGCCCGCGGACGTGAGCACGCACACCCTGACTTGGTAGGCGGTGTGCGGCTGCAGGCCGGTGAACACGAGGCTCGTCTCCTCCGTGACGCCGCGAGCCACCTCCGTGGCGCCGCCAGCCGGCACGAGCCAGTACTTGTAGCCGTGCATGACGCCCCTGAGCCCGCGGCAGTCGCGTGGCTGCTCCCAGCGGACCTCGAGCGAGCTGTTGGTGGCGCTGGCGACAGCTGCCTGGCTGGCTGTCGGCGCCACCTCGGGCGCTGCGAACATCAACAACCATTATCATCTGCATTAGCAAGTATGCATGTCCATCACCAGTGAAAATGTATGTTTCACCTGTTTTGAGTCCCTTTTTGCACAAAAACCCATACTTCATACTTGTAAATTACTTGGGCATGTTGGGTTTTGTATCTTCGTGAGATGGTAGTGTTCTTCGCCTCAGAAAAAGGGTCTCAAAACATGTGAAACATACATTTTTACTGGTGATTGACATATCGAGTTTTGCACAATAGCTCCTCATATATATTATTTAAACCGTAATTTAAAAGGAAATATATGTTTTACAGTAAACTTACCGATAAATAATTTATTGTAATATAGTCATTTTAAATCTACGTGATTTTGAGTTGTAATTTTGCACAATCATGATTATTTCAGCTTACGATTTAATTTGAACCGCTTTACATTTTTTAGAATGCAAGATTATTAGAAATGGAAATGGAAATAATTAAGGCTTTATAGAAGAACCATTACAGAACCATTACAGAACAGTACGAGAATCACTGTGGTGGGGTGGTCATACCCCTTGCTTTCCACCCAGATCAGACAGACCTGGGCTTCTAGCAACAGGATATAGAGAGGACGTTTCTGTGAAAAAGTGTGTTTTCTAAAATAAAAAGATCCTTCAACAACAACAAAAAAAGTGTTTTTTTTTTTTGTTATTACAATGCGGAAAATTTATTTAAAACGCTTGTTTTGAATTACACCAGTGATGTTTTACTGTGACAGTCAGGGAAAATCTTCGAAGATGGACAACAAAGATAAATACATAATAACACGGATAAAAAGTTTTAATGTCGTGAGTGTATTTTATTTCTTCATCCCTCATTCGCCTTAAATAACCTTGGTTTCGACTAGATGTCGTAGCGTGAATCATTCGTTAACAGACTATTAAAACTCTGGTTGAACAAGGCGTCGAGATAAAAAATAAAGCTGTCTTGTTGCAGTGTCACTAGAGGCTACATTCAGTAAAGCCTTTTCTAAACAATCATTATACTTAATTAGACATCCAGCTAATGAATTAAAAAATAGGTTTAGTTTGGCCATGGCAATGTTGTTAATTTGGGTTTTGGATTTTTAAATTCTAACACAAATAAATTAATAGTTTAACCATTAATTAGCACAAAATCAATTCATGACACGTTAATAACAGCCAATTTTCAACCTTTATTATTTATTTAAGTATTCTTATTCACTCTTTCATTTGCTAGGTCCATTCCCATTATACAGTTCACCCCATTGGCTTTGGACGAGGCACGTGTGTGCACATATCTTCACTGGAACGTGACAGTTGTGTCTTTAAGCTAAGGCGCCACAGAAATGTACTGAAGTTGACTTGACCTGACCTGATTCGGGTAAGTAATTCGACTCGCTTGTTCTGTACGGGCGCGGCGCCACTGCGACATATAAGACTCGACACGACTGCAGTGGAGCAACCGGACCTTGACCGGGAGGGGGGGGTTGGGGGTGGGGGCTTAATTGTATCCCCTTGGAAAGGGTACCTTTCATAATTTTGGTGGCGGTAATGTAGCTGGGTATTAACTGGATAGGTACCCTTTCCGATTTCTTAAAATGCTTATTATTTTCTGCTTTAATATCCTGAAAGTTACCCCCTTGGAAAGCTAACCTTTCCAGTTGCGACATGGTTAGGTTAGGTTAGGTTAGGTACCTTTCCAGTTTATTTTCTGCGGTGTCATTATACAGAAAATCCTGAAAGGTAGCCTTTCCGAGGGGATACAATTCTGTCGTCCCACCAGACTCAGCACCCCCCCCCCCCCCCCCCCCCCCCATTTTTACTATCACCTTCCCTTTCTCTCTGCGCGTTGCCTAGAGTCCAGCAAGCTGGAAGGAACATCAACAGAGGAATTCCTGATTGAAGCTGTGCGTGTTAATAAACTGCTGTACGATACCGATGATAAACATTTTGGTGACACAATACTATAATTTAAAATATGGGCAGAAATAGCTGTTAAATACGGAATTAAACCAGGTGGGCATCATATTTTTACTGTCACAGATCAGTTAATACTATTATTGTATTTATATTGTTAAGGTTTACATTTTTATATTTAGCGATAATAATACATTGAGGCTTGAAAATGTTGCGGATTTATTTTATGTCAAACTATAAATTAAGTTTACTTCTGTGTTACATTCACGATTGGATCAAAAATTATTTTTTACATCCTAAATGACTGTGAGACAGTAGTACTAAATAGTTTTAAGAAGAGCGATATAATCCATGCGTAATCTTAGACTTCACTGTACAATAAAAAACAGCCAATAAACATTACAGAACGTCAACAACAACAAACCATTTCATTGGTAAGCCTGACGCTCAACGAATCTGCCAAATTTTCAGGGCCTGTAATAATACCTTCATGCGTATGTAATACCTTTTTATTTCAGGTCATATGGTCAAAACATTGTGGATGAAGTTGCGGGGTCCGTAACGAAGCAGTGTAAAGTGTTTGAAGCTAATTTTAGAAGTGAAAACGAAGCTGCTTCTTGCAAGCCGTGGAAATATTCACAACAATGGCATTTATACAGACTTACAACAAAAGATAGGTTCAGAAAAACGGAGAACATATCCAATTAATTTGGAGACAGTATGCAGCCATGATCTGATGATATATCTTAGCCTACCAAATATTTACAGAATGAGCGAAAAGTAAAAAAAAAAAAAAGCTAAGGTTACCGAATCGGCTTTTGATTTTATTCGTGAACAAGCAAAATATGAGTCATTTTCTTAAGAAAAAGACACATGGCGACGTGAATTAATGCAACCACCTGATGGTCTCAAACTATTTTTCAACTCTATGTAGGCGGCAGCAAAAACACACAAACCTTCAGAGTGGTGTTAAGCGTAAGATGTTTGCTGCTGTCTCCGAAGCTGAAAACCAAATGGAGGACCTGACTTCGTCTACAGCTCCACAATATGTAACATTCCCATGTACACTTTTGTAAACATCACTCTTACCAGTGAAGTATGAGTGGACTACCAATAAGTGATATTTTTTGAAGTTATCTGGAATCTGTATATGGTTATGTTTAGTTTATTTTTTTTTATATATATTACCTACCTCAAAATACATTATGATCACATAAAATTATTGCTAATATTTCATTTTTGTAAAGATCCAGTAGATATCTATTTAAACAATGTATGCTGACATTTTAATTTTTATTATTACATAACCGTTTTCTTGTATAATATTTTATTATCTTAGTCTAGGATTACATTGTTTTTATTCTTGATATTTTTAGTACTATATTAACCAAAACTTTATATTATTCGCTAGTAACACACTAACTACAAATTCATCCATTTCTGTTTCGTATTCTGAACTGAGATCCATATGCACACGCCTGTCACACATCGTCACAGTTCGCACCCCTACCTCAGAGAAAAGTGTGAGCTCCAGTCAGGCGAGGTGGTGGTGGCGCATAGTCACGGTCATGTCCGGTCAACTCCACTCTCTGTGACTTCTTAGCTTAACACGTATTAATCTTGACAATTCTTAAGTAGTTAGAACATCTACATTTTTTCTGCTTCTATTGTTCTGTTAACAGTTTTTCTAACAACTTCACGTGAGTGTTTTTACACGAACTACATACTATGTTTTGAAAGTGTCATTCTGTAAATTGCTACTGTAGTGTATATCATAGGTGGTCTGGTGGCTAAGCCTCCGTGCCGTGCCCGGTGATGGTCGCCAATCTTGGATTGTGACATCATATTACCTTAATTTTGTAATTATACAGTATCTCAGCGGTTCCTATTACTTGCACTGTGCGTAGTCAGATCAACTGTACAGTATCTGGGCGGTTGCTCTCATCTGCACTGTGCATAGTCAGAGCAAGTGTACAGTATCTGCGTGGTTGCTCTCACCTGCACTGTGCGTAGTCAGAGCAAGTGTACAGTATCTGGTGGTTGCTCTCACCTGCACTGTGCGTAGTCAGAGTAAGTGTACAGTATCTGGGCGGTTGCTCTCACCTGCACTGTGCGTAGTCAGAGCAAGTGTTCAGTATCTTGGCGGTTGCTCAACTGTACTGTGCGTAGTCAGAGCAAGTGTACAGTATCTTATGGTTGCTCTCACCTGCACTGTGCGTAGTCAGAGCAAGTGTACAGTATCTGGGCGGTAGCTCTCACCTGCACTGTGCATAGTCAGAGCTAGTGTAAAGTAACTGGGCGGTTGCTCAACTGTACTGTGCGTATTCAGAGCAAGTGTACAGTATCTGGCGGTTGCTCTCACCCGCACTGTGCGTAGTCAGTGCAAGTGTACAGTATCTGGGCTGTTGCTCTCACCTGCACTGTGTTCAGTCAGAGAAAGTGTACAGTATCTGGGTGGTTGCACTCACATGCACTGTGCTTAGTCAGAGCGAATGTACAGTATCTGGGTGGTTGCTCTCACCTGCACTGTGCAAAGTCAGAGCAAGTGTACAGTATCGGGGCGGTTGCTCTCACATGCACTGTGCGTAGTCAGAGCAAGCTTGCAGTATCTGGGTGGTTGCTCTCACCTGCACTGTGCGTAGTCAGAGCAAGTGTAGCCCAAGGTCCCTGACTCCCAGACACAGCAGCCACGCTGACAATGTAGTGGGCGTGAGGATACAAGCCCCTCAACACAGCTGACGTCTCTTGAACCTGCAGCTCCTCGGCCTGATCGCAGTTATATCTCTGGCAGCTCACGTAACCAGTACACTGGAAAACACAAGTTACTTTAGTATACGAGTATTCTAGCAGGAAGTGCAGTTATTACCTGTTTTAAAAACTTTGGCCCTTCACCCGCTCCAACACAACTGATTCTCTCGGCCGTCATAGTGCTCACTGTCCCATGCATGCTCCGACGAGACCAGATTTGAAAATACATAATCACCAGACCAGTATTGAAGAAGTGCTTGTGGTGCAAAATGCCTTTAAATGGTTCCATAGATTTCTAAACTAAAAACTGGCCGTACATCTCCAGTATGTAACTTTAAGCTCAATTATGTTGTCACTGTAGGAACAGATGTCATGTTGCACATTCCAAAGACAAAATCTGGTTACTCAACATCTTTAGATCTTCAAGACTACTGAATCTTTTCACAGCACGCAGACCAGGGATAACAGACTGGCGTGCGCAGACCAGTGAAAGCAGACTGGTGTGCGCAGACCAGTGAAAGCAGACTGGTGTGCGCAGACCAGGGATAACAGACTTGTTTTCGCAGATCAGTGAAAGCTCACTTGTGTGCGCAGACCAGTGACAGCAGACGGGTGTGCGCAGATCATTGACAGCCTACTGGTGTGAACAGACCAGTGATAGTACATTGGTGAGTGCAGACCAGACAGCATACTGGTTTTGCGCAGACGAGTGAAAGTGGACTGCTGTGCGCAGAGCAGTGACAGCAAACTGGTGTGCGCAGATTATTGAAAGTTGGCTTGGAAGGTCGGAGACTGGGGAAAACTAGTTCAAAAAACCCCAGATATGGTTGCAACCTACGAGTACATCAGAATACCACAACCAAGGCCAGGGGGCGGGCAGTTCCACCACAGAACACACGCTTTGTCACGGGGTCATTGTTCGCCCTGGGGGCCACGGGGCAGCAAGAAACAGCGCATGGGAGACGCACGGGAGGGGACGGCATGGGATGCCACCTAGGGTGGCCGGTGGGCCTGGTAGTCCAGGAGACGACGGTGTGGGTAAGGGAGTGTAGGATCATAGGCGGCAATAGCAGCCACTATGGGCAGGCGGGAGCGACGGACGGAGCGGTAAAACCGATCGGCCCGGGCCTTGATCAGGAGGGTGAGCGGCGGGAGGGAGGTGGCATCCAGAAGGGCAGGAATGGAAGTCCACCGGGGACGGCCTAGCAACATGCGAAGGGAAGTGTGAAAAAAGACGAGGAGTGGGCTGAAGGCCGTGGGGGAGGCGTGCGCCCACACAGGTGAGCAATACAGTAGGATTGAGAGGACGTATAGACGGAGAAGCGTGACGCGGCCGGAAGTGGGAAGAGGACAGGTCGGCCTGAGGAGAGGCGCCAGGGCAAAGAGGGCACGTCGGGCCGACGAGATGGAGTCAGCCAGGTGCGCACCCTACCGCAAACCGGAGTCCAGGCGGACACCCAGGTACACCACCGACGGGTACCAGGGTATCGGCTCCACCCGGGACACAACGGTGGGCGGGGGGCGAGGGAATCGGCGGGTGAAAAGGGTTGCGCGGGATTTGCCGGCGTTCGCCCGGATTCCCCAAGAATGATAGTAAGTGGAGATGAGTGATACCGCCGCCATGAGGCGAGCGGGAATGTCGGAGACAAGACGAGATGTGGTGGAGATGGCAGTGTCATCGGCATAGAGGGTGAGAGTGCAATGGGGGAACGGGTATGTCGGAAGTGTAGAGGGAAAAAAGCAGGGGCGACAAGATCGCTCCCTGAGGGACACTGGCAGGAACGTGGCAGGACTGCGAAAAAGATTGGTCGACACGGACACGAAATGAGCGATGTGAAAGAAAGTTATAAAGAATATGAAAGAGAGCAGGAGGAAAGCCTTGAAATGCCAGCTTCAGAAGGAGCGCGTGATGGCTGACGGTATCGAAGGCCTTGGACAGATCGAGCAGTACAACACCAGTGTGCTGGAAGGAGGTGAAGCCTTCGGTGATTTGGTCAACGACGCGCGCTACGGCGTGTTGCGCCGACAGCCCGCGCCAAAACCAAACTGAAATGCAGGAAGGGGACCGAGAGGGGTGAGATGAAGTTCCAACCTGCGGAGGATGATTCTCTCGGCCACTTCAGAGAGGACTGACAGTACTAGCTGTTGATATATACCTTGGCATTAGAGGTGGGAGGTCAATCTAACGGCGGATTATGTGGAGGAAGGATCAGTAGCAATTTTTTATTTTTGCTTTTGCCGGGTTTGAATCCAAGGAATCCCATACTTAAATGCGTATTTTAAATATTTTATAAAATTTGATTAAATATATATTTTTTTTTTTCAAATTTCTAGCATAAACATTACAGATTTTCGAGATGGTGACCGTAACAAAATATGCAATGGTGTTTTTGAATAGTAAAATTTTGATTAAGTAAATTTTTTTATAAATTTAAAAAAATCCGCTTTTTTTACAAAAAAATATGGGATTTCAATATGGCGGCAGTAACGAAACTTGCAACAGTGACGTCATAATTCAAAATTTCGGTAATGGAATCCTAATTATCAAGGTGCGGCTTAATGCGGCTAGTCGTTAATGAAATAAAGCCGTTTTTAGGAATTTCAAAGCTGTTGGCATTTTTGAGTAATAAGAAGGGAAATTTTCCCTCAAAACAGAAATTTTTCCATAAAAATCGGGAATTTTTGTTAGGAGTTTTGAGTCATTTTTGAGGAATTTTGAGGAAATTTGACACCATAAATGGCCGCCGTGACATCAAAATCCAAAATGGCAGACCCCGGCACCAGTATCACACCCTGCACCCTAAGCTCGGAAATAGTGTTGTACATTACTGGCTGTATTTGTAATTTCTTACGAATATTCGTATTCGTGTATTCATATTTACAAACAAGTAGGAGTATTCAAATTCCTGTATTGGTATTCGCATATTTATATTCGTCTATTAGTGAATATGGGACTTTACCACCTTCATAAGTATTTAAGCTATTTTACGGAGATGTAGACCATAACTTTGGGTACTTCTCAAAGTCCTGGTTCAACCCTCTCCATAAACCATACCATCAAAATTTCGAAGAAATTATAAACATCAACCAACTGTAAAAGCATATGTTTTTATATTTCAAGCAAAAGTAAATTCACACATTCATATGTAACATAAGTACCTACGTATACGATAAAAAGGAAGGGGGGGGGGGTATTCACACTCTTTGCCGATGTCGCACTTCCCTTCATCTCCCGCGGAGGCCGACGTCGCTGCTTAAGTACTGGTGGGTCGTCTTTCCAGAACCGACGAGAGCTGCAGTGACGAGCCGCGTCATCCAGGGCCGACCCGACCCCCGAACAGTCCAGAAGAGTGGCGTCCATCCTCGCAACTCTGCGTGGCGGCCCGCGGAATTACGAAGGCCGCCCAGAAATAGATAACAGCACCGAAGGATGATGATGTGCGGGCGCGGAGGGGGAAGTGTGGTTAGCGACGACCCTTGTAATTTGGCCAGGCATGCGTGGCATACCTTATGTCAGTGGACGGCATGTGACACGGTGCCTAACGCCAGTGGCCTGACAGGTCCGCCAGCCAGCTCCAAACCTGGCGTGTGTTGCGGTCCTGTCTGTGTTCGTAACAATATATAAAAAAAGTACAGTTATTTAAAATATGTTGTAGCTCTGTTCAAACTCAGAGTTAATTTGGAATTAAGTGTTGAACGTATTTTATAGTTGTGTCATTTATACTTATAAGGTGATTGCATTTGGTTCGTACCTTAAATTTTGTGTATTCGTTTGTTTCTGCTTTTCGGGGCAACTTCTTTAAGGAACAGCGAGTAAAATAAAACTAAAAAATTATATTAAATCAAAAAAATTAAATTGTCATATTTTACTAACTTTGAGGCCGTTCCCAGGCAAGTGTCCGAGTTGTATTGTCTTATCCTGGGTTGGTAACCCAAAACATAATATTCTTACGAAAACACGAATAGAAGCATATTCGTGCTTGTGAATAAAATTGATTTTAATTCACACCTATAAATATAAATATATTAATATTCATATTTATAAAAAAGCATCCTGGTGGATACATTATTATTCGTATTCATGTATACAAATATGCCAATCACTGGTGGAGATAACTGGGACCGTGTGAATCTAGTGTTATGAGTTCGTGACATGAACTACAGGATGAGGCTCAGTGAGCCTTGAGAAAAGTAGAAAGACTTCTGGAACAAAAAGGAATGGCTTACAACATGAGGGTGTAAGGAAGACGTTTAGCCCAGTGAGCAGATGCAGTTGGAGTCTCGACAATGTCCGCGGAGTTCATAACCCGCCGACGAAGAAGAATACGACTCGACGAGAAAGCTGAAGTCCACATCCTCTGTTTAAATGCAGCGGGCCGCTGGTCGCAGGCTCTAGTCTGACAGCGAGTGAGCGGGCAACACACGACCAAGCGAGTGAGCGGGCAACCCATGGTGAAGCTAGTGCAGTGTATTTCACTCGCGTCGCAGAAACCAGTCAACAGACAGAGACCCGGAGGTGAGCCACGCCGCGTACAGAGACCTACGAGGCGGTCGAAGAGATAAGTGACCGTCTGAGCGAGTTTTTGCGGCGACTCCCGTCATAGCATCTTGAAGAAAATGGCAAAAGAAGCTGAGTTGATGCAATTGGAGTGAGTACCGACATGCTGAGTGAATACTCGCTGAGTGAGTGAAGCCTTCCGCCCCAGGAGGGAGAATATCTGTGGAGGTATTCCATGACGAAGGTTCCAGCTGCGGCACCAAAGAGGGCGAGTCCAGTTTCTGAGGACGTCATCCGTACTTGTCAACTGACCCTAGTGTTCAAGACGACAGAAGACAAGTAACTTGTCCCGTTTTGAGTTTTGCTGGTAGCGAGAAGTCACTAGAAGAAAAGTAATTTAAGTTTATTTTACACGCCTTCCACACTAACCAATAATCTTAAAATCTTGTGTTCAATAAGTGCAAGAACCTCAGTAGACCTTTTAAGCAAGATTTTAGTGTTTGGTGTTAAACTCGTAAATCTCTAAAGTATTTTTTTAGATCAAAGCTGCAGTTTTAGTTTGATATTATTATCGGTCTAGCAAGTGAGAATTGACGCCAACTATAAAAGTAAGACGGTAGTTCACTAACAAGTTTCAGAAACATATTATTGTAAAGTTTCAAACCTCAAACCATATTATTGTGATGATATTATATTGTCATGCTGTAAAATTTTACGTGAAACGGTTATTAAATATGGTTTTGCGCAGTGGTGTTTTGTGCGCCTGCTTAAGTGCTTGCGACACTCGGGTGTTGTTTCTTTTTCTTCGCGGTGCGGTAGTTTACGAACATTCTTGGTTTTTCTGGAGCGGTGGCGTGATTGCTGCTCGATGCCTGGCCAGCTACAGGCGGTTGTTTCGACATCGTGGCCTTGAATCTCCGGGAGCGTTGGCCGGCCTGGATTGTTTCCGCTGCGTTGCTGTTCCTGCGCAGGCGCGCTCGCCTGTCGCGCTGGTGTCTGTGTCGCAATCTGGCGGAAGGAATGCCAGTCTGGCATGGGCGTGGAGAGGGGATACCGTCGGTTGGCCCATGGCGGGTTGTTGCGACATCAAATTTCAAATTCAAAAGTTTTTATTTTGCTTTGTTTCACATTTGCATTTACATGACAGTGTGGCATGCCAGCACCAGGTGCTCCTTTGCCAAAATTACAGTTATTAGTTAAGGTTACACTTTACAAACACAACATTATTTACAGAGAATTACAGAAGTTTTACAGGCATGATGCAAAGGAAATTTTAAAAACCTTTGTGACTTGTCTGGGGCTGTCGGCCCTATGTTTGTGGTGAGTTCTGCACACATCATGAATACACTTGAAAAACAGATAAATACTTACATAGAATAATTGTGATGGGGTGAAGACAGTACATAGACATTAGGTGTACAACTCACATTATATACAATATTTACGCCAATGGCACTGTGGTGGGCGTTCATTGGTTTTTGCGTCGCACTGGCACTGTGGGGGCTGTCCGGTGCACTGCACTAGGTTTCTTGATCTGTGATGGGTGGTTTTGGTTGCCACCCAGTCTGGGTGGTCTGCCTGGATGGTACTCGGTTTTTGAGTGTGTGAGGGTGAGGCCTGTTGATGTTGTGTTTGCCAATGTTTTGTACAAGTGTAGAAGGGTGTTGTGCTGCTTTCTTGAAGAATCTGTCTGCGTATTGTATTACAAGTGAGCATGGTGGTTGGGTGTCTGCGAGAGCATGGAGCTGTGTGTTAGTTCCATATTTGTATTTCCCGAGTGTTGCTTTGAGCAATTTATTAAAGCATGTGTTTATTTGGTGGAAACGGATGTCGGGTACATGGGCAAATATTACTGATGAATATAGAAGGATAGGCACAATGTACGCCTTGAAGAGTCGTACTCTGTCCTTGTATGGGAGGGGGCTGTGGGGGCGGAGAATGGAGGACAGCGAGTTATATGCGCGGTAAGCCTGGGCAGTAGCAGATGAGAAGTGCGGTGAGAAGCGCAGTATGCGATCCAGTGTGACACCGAGGTATCTCACTGTATCACTCCATTTGATCACTGCGCCTCCCACAAACAGTGCAGGGGGTAGACGGGCGTGTCGTCTGGTGAAAAAGATTGTGTCAGTTTTAGTGGGGTTGGGAAGGATGCCCCAGGATATAAAATAATTATTGATTGTATTGATGGCCGCGGTCAGCTTGACTTTAATTTGGATGGGGTCATGATGGCGTACCATCAGCGCAGTATCATTCGCGTACATTACAATCGTGCATTCAGGGGGCTTAGGAATGGATGAGTATATAGGGAAGATAAAAGAGGTGAAAGCGTGGACCCTTGTGGGACCCCTGCGGTGATCTCTCTCGAGGATGATGTGGACCTTTCCACCTGCATGTGGAACGTACGGGCTTCTGGGAAAAAGTGAAGGATGCAGCGAAGTGCAGGGTTGAATTCCAGAAAGGCCAGCTTAAGGATTAGGGCTTGGTGATGGACTGTATCGAATGCATGACTCAGGTCTAGCAACACCATGCCGGTATGGATCGGTTGGGTGAAGTTGAAGGTGATTTGATCGGTGACATGAGCCAGTGCGTGCTGCGTTGATAGTTCCGCCTAAAGCCAAACTGGAATTCTGGCAACAGTTGTAGGCGGGCAACTTCCGCTTCCAACCTGGCCAGGACAATGCGCTCCGCTACCTTGTATACCACAGAAAGCAGCGATATGGGAAGATACGATCCCGGCCGGCTGGCCGTGCCCTTCCTCTCGAAAATATGTACCACCGTGGTCTCACACCATGACTGTGGGAAGTGACCTGAGATGAGGATGCTGTTGATTATGTTGGTGAGGTAAATGAGTGCTTTTAGTGAAATGGATTTCATCGGGGCCAGGTGCAGCATTGTTGCGCACACGATTGATCTCTGTCCTCACCTGCCTGGCAGTGGTCAGTTTGAGAGCACCAGGTGCAGGTGGCAGAGGGGGGTGGTAGTGTGTAGGGAGTTTTGAAATGTGTGGGGGTACTGATGCAGGGGCAAATGAGTTCGCAAAATGGTCAGCCAGGCACACAGCCTTGTCAGTCGCCGACTCTGCAATGAAATTGTCCACCTCAAGGGGAGGAATCACTGACCTGGCCGAGTGAAGACTGCGTTCAAAGTGCCACACCGAGCCATTCGCTAGTGACAGCGCTTGAAGCTATTTGACCTCGTTCGCTGTTGTCCATTCAGCAACAACCACTCTGCACCGTCCGAACAGTGAATTGTAGTCGTCCCTGTCTGGCTGCAGGCGGGTACACTGCAATCGGCTCCTAGCCTTATTGCGAATTGAGATGAGTGCCTTGATGTGCTCTGGGAATGGAATGCCATGATGGTGTGGTTGAACCTGGGGGATATGTAGTGAGGCTGATGTAATGATGGTGTCAGCAAAGTGAAGAAAATGTTGGTCAAGTTCCACTTTCGTGCGGGCTTTATGTTGCAGGTCTAGCTGCTGGTCCATAGCTGTTCGATACTTTTATCAGTCAGCTAATTTGTAGTTAAATATGAGTCTGGTGGCAGTAGGGGTGACTGTTGTGTCGATTGTCCCCATGACAGGGTAGTGGACAGATGTCAGATTGGTTCAGACTGTAAGGGGGTTGACTCTGGGTAGGTTGGTGCCTATCACCAGGTCCAGTACACTGGGGCTGCCCGTATGGGAGTGGAGGAGGTATGTAAACTTGTCAGGGGCATGGAGTTTTAGGGAGTTAAATTAAGGTACTTGCGGAGGGCAATACCCCTTATAGTTATTGCGTAGGCAGCCCCAGGAGGTGTGCCTGGCATTGAAGTCACCCGCCAGGATGATACGTAAGTCGGGCCGGCGAAGACTGGTGAGGTCCTCTGCCGGGAATGGGGTGGTTGATGGAATGTATAGGGCCACGGCAGTGAAGGGCGTGGGGTTCGTTTGCAGCCGCACTGCCACAGCTTCCACATGCTGCAGTTGTGGTAAATGCCACCTGTGGTGCGACAGTGCTTGACGCACAAGAAGAGCAACGCCCCCCTGTGCACCATCCAGCTGGTCGGCACGGTGCACCACATATCCTTGTACCGCAAACGGGGTGCCAGCCCTGAGCCAGGTCTCTGCCAGGAATACCAAGTCTGGCTTGTGTGTTGAAATGAAATGAGAGAACTCGGCAGTTTTGTTAGAAACACAGTTGCTGTTCCAGACAGTGAATTTAAGGGAGGGCATTAGCTAATGATGTTAGGATGGAGAAAACGACTGTGCACTTCTCATCATTGTTCTGCGCTGATTTGAATTTCCTTACTGCATCCAGGAAAAAGGGAACCAATTTCTATAAGTTTAGTTCTTTTACAAGTTTCATTACATCTGTAAATTCACAAAAAAGGTTGGGTTCCGCATTAGGTGGTTAATTTTTAGCTGGGGGCTGACTTGGGGCGGGCTGACGTGGCAAGAAGTTATGGGGAGCGCGAGTGTCACGAGAGGGGTGTTGTGGTGCAAAAGTGGGTGTGTCTGGAATGAGTGGTGCTGGGGGTGGCTGTGTTGTGAATGCCTTAAGGGTGCTCGCAAAGGAGTTTCTGGGGGCTTCAATACAGTGACGTTGCTGGTGGTGGTGGCGCGCGGTTATTGTCCAGGCTGTGTTGTTGGTGTTACCTTGGAATTCAGTAGTGCCAGCCGGACAGAGCACTGTCTGGAAGCGGCATGGTGGGCTGTGTCGGGCATCTTGTGGTCAACGCAGTTGACACATCTGGGGGGGGGGGATGTCATCTGGCTTGTTGCACTCGTTTGATGGGTGTGCCCCAGGGTATCTCACACACTGCGGCTTCATATCGCAGCCGAAGATGCCGTGGTTCATCCGCTGGCACCCAGTGCTGCAGCTTACGCCGGCCCCGGTATGCCTCGAACTTGGCCTCCATGTGGTCGAGGTGGTGGACGCCCACTATGTCTGTCAGCGGGAACGTGCCCTGCAGGGACACGAGGTACAGGGGCACGGGAATGGTCTCCTCGGCAGGTGTGCGCCGGTCCATCCACTTAATTGTTTCCACTTGCAGCCCCAGTGTGCAAACCTTTTCCTTCAGTTCCATGGGGTCGTAATCCACCCCAAGGTTCCTGATGACAAATCTCGTGTTTTTCTGCTCTGCCCTGGGGGGGTTGTAGCTCTCGAACCCCCTCTCATGGAGGAACCAGAGAAGCCGCACGTGGTCCTGAGGTGTCTCAGTTTTAATTTTTACGTTATAGTTTGTCGCACTATAGAGAAATTGTTTGTCAGTAACTGGGAGAGTGCCAGCTTATGTTGCATGAAGGCCTGATTTAGGCCAGTTTTGACAAAGACGGGGGGCATTGTCAGTTTCACAGGGGTCCCTGCACATGACTGGGCATGGGCCGGGGCGGCGGTGCATTGGGGCTGCGTAGTAGTGGCGGTGTGTGCTGCAGGGGCGGTGGTGTCCCTGGGGCCACTGTTCCACTGGTGGTCGCAGCTGGCTGGTTGGGGGTGCAATGGTGTCTGCACCCTCTTCAGCAAGGACAGCATATTTGTTGGTCTTGGTAACGACACTGTGGTGGGCATTCGTTTGCAATCACATCACTGGCACTAGGGCTGGTGTCCTGGTTATCCGGATATCAAATATTCCCAGTCAGGGTGGCCTTCCTGGGTGGTAGTCTGTTATTAATTTATGGGGGTGTGGGCGTGTTATGTCGTGAATTCCTATGTTTTGAATGAGTTGTGACAGGTGTTGTGCTGTTTTTCGGAAAAATTTGTTTGTGTACTGTGTGATGAGTGTTCTTGGCGAGTCAGTGTTTGCGAGTTCGTGTAGCTGGATGTTGGTGACATGTCTGCGTTTACCAAGTGTCGATCTGAGAATTTTGTTAAAACATGTGGTTATTGGGTGGAGCTGGATGTCGGGAACAAGTGCATAGATTATTGAGGTATATAGCAAAAGAGGTATGATATAGGCCTTGAAGAGGCGAACTCTATCCTGATCTGGTAAGGGACCATGGGGGCGTATAATGGAGGAGAGCGAGTTAAAAGCGCGAAAGGCCCAGGTAGTAGCAGATGAGAAATGCTGTGAGAATCACAGTGTACGATCCAGTGTCACAGCAAGGTATTTCACTGAATCCCTTCACTTCACTACTGCGCCTCCCACAAACAGTGCTGGGGCAGATGGGGGCGTCGTCTGGTGAATATTATGGCTTCTGTTTTGCTAGGGTTGGGAAGGATGCCCCAGGACGTGAAGTAGGTGTTGAATTGGTTGATGGCCGCGGTCATCCGGGCTTTAATTTGGCCAGGATCGTAGTGTGAAACCAACAGCGCTGTATCGTCCGTGTATATCACTATCGTGCATTCGGGGGGTTGTGGGATATCATGGCAGTAAAGTGAGAAAAGCAGTGGGGATAGTTTGAACCCTGTGGGACACCTGCCATGGTTTGTCTGTGAGATGAGGTGGACCCTTCCACCCGCACGTTGAACGTACGGCTGTCCAGGAAAGAATGAAGGATAAATCGGAGTGCTGGGTTAAATCCTAAGAAGGCTAGTTTAAGGATAAGGGCTTGGTGATTAACTGAATCGAATGCACGACTTAGGTCAAGCAACAGCATGCCGGTATGAACACGTTGGGTGAAGTTGAAGGTGATAGTGTCGGCGACGTGAGCTAGGGCGTGTTGGGTTGATAGGTTACTCCTGAAGCCAAACTGGAATTCAGGCAGTGGTTGCAGACGAGCTACTTCCGCCTCCAGCCTGGCCAGCACAATCCGCTCAACCTTGATAACAGAGATATGGGACAGTACGATGCTGGAATGTTGGTAGTACCTTTCCCTTTGTAGATTGGCACTACAGTAGCCTCACGCCATGAGAGTGGAAAGTGACCAGTCATGAGTATGCTGTTGATGATGTTCGTGAAATATATGAGTGCTTTGCGTGAAATTGACTTGAGGAGGCGACGTGTGA
The DNA here is from genome assembly GCF_032445375.1 of Bacillus rossius redtenbacheri. Classification (NCBI taxonomy): domain Eukaryota; kingdom Metazoa; phylum Arthropoda; class Insecta; order Phasmatodea; family Bacillidae; genus Bacillus; species Bacillus rossius. Next base: position 13,403,960 of record NC_086337.1, read on the forward strand.
TGCCATCGATGCCTGGAGCAGCCCTGGACCTCACGTGCTTGATTTATTTCAGTACCTCTCTGGGTGTGGTCAATTATAGGTCTCCAGGGGCAGGGGGAGGTTGTGAAATGTAGTGGGTGGGTAGTTTTGAAATATGAGGTGGTACTGATGCCGGGGTGAATAACTTCAAAAAATGGTCAGCCTTGCACTCCGCCCTGTCAACCGCCGACTCCGCCACACCGGCATCCGCCACCAGTGGCGGTATCGCCGGATTGGAAGAGCGGAGGTCGCGTGCAAAGCGCCACACTGATCCATTCGCGAGGGAGAGTGCACAGAGTTTTTCGACTTCGCTCGCTGCAGTCCATTCAGCGACAGCCACCCTGCACTGTCTCAACAGTGCATTGTTGATGTCCATGTCATGCTGTTTGCGTGTGCTTTGCAATCGACTCCGGGCCTGGTTGCGGGATGTGATGAGTTGTTTGATGGGTTTTGGAAAAGGAACTCCAAGATGATGTGGTTTGACTGTCGGTATATGTAGTGAGGCTGATGTGATGATGGTGTCAGCAAAGTGAAGAACATGCTGGTCAACTTTTTCCTTTGTGCGGGCCTTGTGTTGCAGATCTAGCTGCTGGTCCATAGCTGTTCTATACATTTTCCAGTCAACTAGTTTATAATCATAAATGTGAGTGGTGGTGGTAGGGGTGGCTGTGGTGTCTAGAACACCCATGACAGGGAGGTGGTCAGAAGTCAGATCGGTGTAGACTTGGAGGTCGTGGACGTTGGGTAGGCTTGTGCTTACCACAAATTCCAGCACACTGGGTCTGCCAGTATGGGAGTGGGGATGGTAAGAGAATGTATCGGGAGCATGAAGTGTTAGGGTGGTTTTCATTAGGTATTTACGTAAGGAAATACCTCTATAGTTGTTCCTGAGGCAGTCCCAAGACGTGTGCCTGGCATTATAATCGCCAGCTATCAATACGCATTAGTCTAGCCTACGGAGGATGTTTAAGTCCTCCTTGGGAAATGGTGTCGTTGGTGGGATTTAGAGAGCTACTGCAGTGAAAGGTGTGGGGTTCGTATGCATTCGGACGGTCACTGTTTCCACATGCTGCATGGGCGAGATGAATCGCCTGTGGTGTGACAAGGTCCGACGCACAAGAAGAGCAACACCTCCCTGTGCTCTGTCCAACCTATCAGCTCAGTGCGTCACATATCCCGGCACCGTGAACGGGACGCCAGTTCTGAGCCAGGTTTCCGCCAAGAAAATCATATCTGGTTTGTGAAATGATATGAAATAGTTGAACTCGGCTGTTTTATTGATAATGCTGTTGCTATTCCAGATTTTAAATCTAAGGGAAGGCATAGGCAAGAGCTGAGAGCACTGAACATATCACTGCACACTTATCATCGTAATCCTGCGCAGATTTTAACTTTCTTATGGCATCAAGGACAAATGGAACCCACTTTAGGAGATTAAGTTCTTTTACCATCTTGATTAATTCAGTTATTTCGCAAAGAAGGTTAGGTTCCTGGTTATTGGTTTGATTTTTAGTTGGATGTTGAATCTGTCTGGAAATGAGAGGAGGTAGTTCTATCGGGGCGTGGGTGTCTCGGTTGGGAGCATGTAGTTGTGCTGTTTGTTGAGTTGCAATTGTTGGAGAAAATGTTTTGAATGATTTAAGTGTGATAGCAAATGTGGTTTTCGAAGGTCGCAATGACGGAAAATCAGAATTGTTAGTGTGTTGTAGTGCGGGTTGTGGTACTTTGCTCACCTTATCATTTAACATGGCCATCCTGACTAGGCAGTTCCTGGCAGCTGCAATGTGAGCAATGTTGGGCAGCTCATGCTCCATGCAGTTCACACATGATGGGACGTGATCTTGCGTTCTGTTACAGTCAGTGGAGGAGTGGTCACCTGGGCAGCGTACACAGCATGTCTTCATGGAGCACTGGAAACTGGAGTGGCCCCAGCGCTGACAGTTGACGCAGTGCTCCAGTTCCTGCCGGCTCCTGTACGTCTCTAACCGTACCTGGATATGGTCCAGGTAGTGATTAACCAGGCCCGAGGAGAGCTGGATGGTCCCTCAGTGTTACTAGGAACAGAGGGACAGGAATCAGCTTCCCTTCAGGAGTCCTCCTGTCCATCCTCTTGATGGATGCAACATCTATTCCCATAGATGCAATGTGGTGGGAGAGTTCAGCTGGGTCGCAGTCGGCACTGAGTCCTCTGATGACAAACCTGCTGTTGTGTTGATCTGGTCGGGGGTGAGTATAACTTTCAAAATGGTGCGATTTTAATTATTCGAGGACAGCCTCGTGATCGCTGTTGTTTCTGTTCTAATTTTGATATTATACCTGGAGCAGTTGAGGAGTGCAAAGTTGTTTTTAAGGATTCGTCACAGTTCTTTCTTGTGTGTATTAAAAGCTTGGTTGAGTCCTGTTTTAACAGTTATATGTGGCATTTTGAATTTCTGTGATGTGCTGTTCGGTGGTTTGTTAATCGATGTCGATGGTTTGCTGGGTGCAGCGGTTTCTGATACTCTCTGTGGCGGTGTAATGGTCTTGCCGACAGTTGGGTAGTAAACCGTCTTCGCTGGTGGTGCCTGGGTCTTCGTGGGTCGTTGTGGTGTGTTGTCATTGGATGTCCGCAGGCGCCCTTGTTCGTCGATATTCAGCAGTAGTGAAAATTTGTTGTTTTTGAAGGCCTTCAGAAGTGGCCTCTTCTCTGGCGATGATGGTTCCGAGTGGAGTTTTTTTTTTTGTGGTTCTCGCACCACCCGCCAATCTTCTTGGTCCATGTCATTGATAGATGGCGTCGAGTCGAGTGATGAGTTGTGAGTGGCAGGGGTGTCAAGCCTTGTGATGTCTTGCTCTATTTTTGTTGATTGGTAGTTGGTAATGTATCGCATGTAGTTATTTTCGCTCACTATGTCAGGAATGTCATCGTCACTGGTGAATTTTTGTGACCGAAAACTTAAAATGTCTTTTAAAATATAGTTATCAACATTTTTTGGGTCGGTATCAAATTTTCGGAGGTGTACTCCCTCATCAGCTTCTGCGAGGTTAAACAGGCCTCCACAATGTTCAAAAACAAAAGCTTGATCGACACATTCACTAATGGCTGGGCAATACAGTTCGTGATAGTCTGTTTATAATCTTGTCACTGAGGAAGCCATTTCGGTGGTAGTATTTATTATTTCGTGTAGGTAAGATTTATTGTGTGCACTTCTATACAATTCATTGCTCCATGGAGTAATGTCAGTATTGTCTTTGGAATGAATGTGTTTGGAAATTGCGTGCGAGCGTTTTTACAGTCGACTTTCTCTATGGAGCTTTGGAATGCATTGTCTATACTGATATTATTCACAATTAAAGATTTTAAAACAGAAATTAAAACTTACCTCTGCCGAGGCACGAACCACATTCATTTGTGCACTCACATAATTGTTTGTAGCACACGATTTTAACACTGAAAACTCCGCCTTCGGCGCACAACACAGTTTATTCGCAAAAAGCCGAGCACTGGGTCAAACACACTACCAACTTCGGTGATCGAACGAGAACCGGTGTTGCGACATCGCGGCCGGGGTTTTTGCATTTGCGTAGAGTGTTCTCGACGTGATGACAATGTGAGTGGTAATTAATAAATGGGCCACCCAGGGTGGGCATTGTGTGGTTCTTCTCCGTGAGGTGTTTGAGGACTGTCGGAGCCTCCCTGGCTGGTAGCAGCGTGCTTCCGTTCAAAGAAGGTGTTGTAAGTAATGGCGAACTCATAATTAATTTTTCAGCTAGGGCTTCTTCTCGAGTAAAATAAAGCATGTGGGTGTAATTTTAATCGTGTTAGGTTGGCTTAACTTTTTGTTTCTTTCCAGGAGTGCAGGTAGTTTAGTACTTATACAGAAATGTTAAATTCCTTTCTTTAATTTAGCTGGAGGATGGGTCGTGGTGTTTGTAAACATTAACCATTTCATTCTAAAAGTTAATACTCATACTAAGAAGAGGATAAATTATTGTTTATTTATTTACAAGGAGTATATATTTATTTATTGTGAAAAGAGTAGTTTGACATTATTTATTTATGTGTTGGCCATAGTTTACCGGAAATAAACCTGAAACTATGTGGGTTGAATAATACTTTTTTTTTTCAGTCAACACACCCCACACACCCTGTCCTAAGGAGGTAAGACGTCCCTGTACCAGCTCTACTGCTAACCCCCCCCCCCCCCCCCCTTCTTCAATGTTGTTGAAATCTTAGGATGTTATTTTATTATTTTTATTTTGAGTGAAATTTTGTAAATCTTGACGGAGTCAGAGTGCTTCCGCCACATTATTCTAGTGGTTAGTAATTTTTTTTTTAAATTGTGTGTCGCTTCATAGGAAGAATCGAAAGGCACACCTAGACCAGTAGCGCTGTCTCAGATTTTATAAGGTAAATGTAAAATATAAATATGTGTTGTAACAGTAATGCCAATAGAAATCCTGATTGGAGTAAAATATGGTGTAGTTGGTACTGAGACCCCTGTATTTACCATATGCCTTTGTAAGGTAATCAGTTTTCTGAATACCTACACAGACAACAATAAATTTCAAAATACGACTCATTAAAGGCAAAAATTATACTTTATCTCCGACTCAAAAAGTTTTTACATTACTTAGATATATTAGAAGGAAAAAACGCAATCGAACATAATGCATTTATTAATTTCCACCTTGAAGCGAAGTATACATTGATTTAAAACAAAACAGTTCTCGGTAAATCCAGCTGTAGGCTGGATATAACATATCGAGTATTTCTTTTATTTATCAAGTTAATAAAATTAATTACCAAAACAGAAGAGGTTAAACACAGGAAACTTACCCGGTATGAAACTTTGTAATGTCTTATTACTCCTGATGTTTGTCTCGGAGGTTGCCAAGTCAGTGATATGCCCTCTTCGACGTATTCTGAATTCTGGGTGACCCGCGGCAGAGTCTCTTCCGCGTGCAGATGCACCACTCGTTGGGGGACTTGTAACAGAAACAAAATAAATATTGACAATGAAAGCGTTAAAGGTTTTATCTGAAGCTAAATTAGTAAATATGTTAATTGTAATCCATTTTTTTCTGTAATCTGCTTATATCGATTAAGGAATACATGCGTTAGTTTTCTCCGTATACTCCTGATGATTCCTGTCGAGAGTTCTCTTGATCTTCTCAAATGGTTCTGGTTATTTCTAAGAAATCAATCTCTGCATAAAAATTTTTATACTTAATGAGGAATGTAATTTTATTCAGAGTTTCTTATACATTACTGAAATACTTTTACAGAGTCAGCACTTACAATATTTAAATCAGGTGGAATTTAAACAAAAATCAACAATTACTCAGTCAAATAATATGCTTTGAGACACCTGAGAAGCACTATCATTAAATACAAACTTCATTCTTCTTAATTTTGCTTCTTTATCGTTGATTGTGCTTCCTGTTTTCATTGTGCTTTGAGATGTGCTTCCTTTTCATTGATTGTGGATCGTTTAGTCTGTACTCAGGACATGACTGATCTTATGGTTCTGGGATGTCTGGTATAAATGCCTGACATTGTAAAATGCATGTTTATAATTATTTTTCGAGTATCATTGAAGAATACCTCTTGGTTCGGAAATGCTTGGTCTATACACCTAACCTTGAACAATACCTGGTTGGAACGTATTCCAAGTATGGAATAATTATACTTACATGGTAGGCACAGCGACAACGTATTTGTTTTGTCGGACAGGTATATTGTATAGAGTCGGTTCATAGATTGAATGATTAATAAACTACACCAAAGGTAATGGGAAACAAAGTGAAAAAGTATTTTAAGTGTTAGTTAATCTTATCACTAGCTGTGAATCAAACCAAGAATTGAAATCTATAGAGTCAATCTTACACTAATAGATGGTTTTTTTTTATGATTTGGAACTTTTTCCATAATTTATAGTTTAATTATTATGGATTTCCAAGATGGCGTTCAATATGTCATCATCGGCTCACTGAAGACTGGTAGTAGAGGAATTTAAGCCTCTTTTTAGGACTTTACACCATATTGTATTAAATAAATATGTTATCTAAAATATAATATTTTTTGGATCGATCTTTGCTCGATCCAAGCACTGTAATTGGTCATATGAATCAATTTATTATTAGCTGATTTTTTATGAGTTGTGTATTTATTTCTGAATTTCTAGCTTATTAATTACAAATTTCCAAGATGGTGGCCAATATGTTATCGACGGCTTACTGGAGGCTGGTAGACTCGGAACCTAATTTCTTTTATTGAATAAATAATTTTTACATAAAATTATTTTTTTTTGCATCGATCAAATATTGAACTAAGGAAATTAACTGATCGAATCAATCAGTACATTTATTGCAGATTTTTTAAACTGAATTTTGGAATCTGTATCGAATTTCTAGCTAAATAAATACAGATTTCCAAATGGCTATCATATGTCAAGATGGCGGGAATATTGACAAATAATTACTGCACTCTAGCAGGTAAAATTAAAATAACATGATGGTAGCATCTTCTGACAGAGTAAAACAAGATGGCGGGTGTGACGACATACTAGCTGACGATATATATACACCTTAGCAATATTGCAAGGAGGTCAGTCTGTCGGTGGCTTCCGTAAAGGAAGGATCTGTCTTTTTTTTTTTACCTCAAAGGGTTCGAATCGAAGAATCTACGAATTAACTTTGTTTTTAATTATACATTTAATAATTTTTTTTAATTAATTTTTTATAAATTTTATTTTATTTTTCGAATATTTTGGTTAATAATTACGGATTTTCAATATAGTGGCCATGATGTCATAATTAAATGTGGCAAAAAAAAATTTTAAATAATTTTTTATAAATTTTAATATTTTTTCCCGATAATAATAACAATTTTTAAGATGACGGCCGTAACGTCATATTCCAATATGCCGAAATATATTTAGTTAATTTTTTTTTTAAATAATGTTTTACTATTTTAAAAGTTTTTACCATTTTCCTAGCATAAAAAATACTGATTTTCAAGATGTCTGTCGTAATTAAAAGTGCAATGGTGACACCATAATTCAAAATGGTGGCCATGTCATCTTCTAATTGTAAAAGTCATGACCCCGGAGGTTTAGGGAGGCTTGTAGAGGCGAACTTTAAGCCGTTTTGGGGAAATTTTCATGCCACTTGCTTTTTAGAGGACTAATACAGGAAATTATCTTTGAAAGATTTGTGCAGTGGGAGTGCATGACTTGATGTAAGCTTTTGGACATACGACATTGCTGTGCACATGTATGTTTGTAAAAGAAAACTGCAAAAAACACCAATGACAAAAAACACAAATTAAGCAAAAAATTGCTGTTGTCAAGATATAAGATATTGTGTGGTGTTTATACTGTATCTTGAAAATATATAAGTTTGATTTTGATTGTAGTGTTCGAAATCTGCAACTGTCCATGTGCATTAATCTAGATGTGATCCTTAGACTCCAAACAAACTATATCACGGAATAAACTGCCACATGTCACACAATCTCCAGCACTATTTCCTGCGCAAGAGACTAATGTTTTGAATGATCAATAGGAATAATGCGCACACACGCTCAGCAGTTGATGTCCGCACGAGCACTCACCGCCGTCTCTCAGCTTCACGTCCAACACGGGCGAGAATCTCGCCGGACCGTTGACGGTGACAGCTCGAACTCGAATCTTGCGCCTAGAGCCCGGCAGAGCGTCCGTTATCGTCATGTACGAAGACGGAGTCTCGCGGTATAGCGCCCACTGCCAGTTCATGAATTGGTGGACTTCGTACTTGATCGCTGGACACGTGGTGTTATCCTTTGCAATGTACTGCAAAACGTTCATGCGAGTTCAATAGTCATACTTGTTCTACATTAAAAAGAAAGCATTTTTAAATTTATCTTTTTAAACTTACTTGGAATGAAATTATCTGAATTATGAACATGTTAATTTATAATTACCAGAAATTAAATTCTCAAATAGTACATATTAGATTTTAAATGGACCTCTTTCCTTTAACTAATAGTGCTGTCTAATGACACCACCATTCCTACCATAAATAAGTTATGTTTGTAGAGGTCACACTGTCATATGGGACACATCCACTCTGGTTAACTAAACCAGCTGTAGCTGCGTAACGGCTTTACTGCAAAAAATTGTAATCGTACGCCTATGTATGTGGCAGCTGTATCTACACTGATGTAGGTGTAATTTTACACCACATGTGTAAGCGTATTTTAACCAACACATGTAGGTGTAAGAACACAATTTTGTTGTAAAAAACACCAAAAATGTAGGTGAATTTTTACACATCACAAACTATATTGCATTAAAAAAATCACATCTACATTGTATGCGTAGTTTTACACAGTTCGGATAAGTAACTTTACTCATTTGAATGTAAATTTACACAATCTTCGTCTATGTATCTATACAGTGCATGGTGTAACTGTGTTAAATAACATTTTTTTGTCGCTGCAAAATTGCGCTGCTGTATGTGTGTTTCATTCATTCATAAAATAAAATTTTGAAACAATTTGGCTCTCTGTGTGACATCATGGAAGGTCATGCAGTTTGCTACTAGACTCATTTATCTTTTCTGCAACTCAGTTTTCTTACATTGTTTTATTTGAAGAATATTACATACACAAGAAAATTACCTACTTTAGGTGTAAAATTAGTTGGAAAATTACACAAGAAATGTTACCTGGCAGGGGCACCGGAATAAAATGTAGTGAATTTACACTTGTTGATAGTGTCTAAATACGCATTGTTTGTGTAAAATTACACACTATGTCGGTGTATTATTATCACAACACAATGTGTTTTACTTCATATTGGTGTACTTTTACAAGAACATTTTGAGTTTAATTATCAGAAGAATCCTTATACTAAATGGAAAATCTTTATTCATACACCAATATTGAAATTTTAGAATATAAACCTACATTTGGTATAAAATTACACGTAATAGTGATAACTTTATACAGTGAATGTGTGGAAGTACACATACTATATGTTTGTTTTTGTTTTTTTTTCGAATTAAAAGTCAAAAAATGTACTTGCACTGAATGTGAACATTTATACTTTTTACAGTGTAGTTTTAGACGTTCGTTTAAAGTCTTGAAATGGTGGCCTAAATAACATCTTAAAAAGTGTCAACAGGCTATGATTATTGATAACCAAACGTGTTAACCATACTCGGCTAAGAATTGCATTGCACGTATAAGTTCATTAAATATCCAGTATCTATTTATGATCCTTTATTTAGAATTTTGTATTCATAGGTAACACTTCGATTTCTATGAAACACAACATAATAAAATTCATTATATGTTGTTTGTTGTAATGGATTAATTTTAATTTAATAAATAATTGCCAAACTTAATGCCATTTTGAATTTTGGTTTTAGTAAATTTAAAGTGTGGGCAAATATCGTTTTATTTTTTGTGAGCATTTAATACTGCCGATGTTATTAAAAAAATTTACTCAGCATTTAATAAAATTCACTTATTCAGTACTGGTGATTGAGTAGGGAAGAAATGAAAGGCGGAAAGAAAATGGATGTCCCTTTAGCTCGCTGTGATCATTTTGAGTTGTAAATCGTTTCCAAAACTATTGTTATTTTTTGTTTTGGTGAAAAAAAAATTGTCACTTTTCCTCTACAAAATTTACCATTTACCATATTTACTGGTAAATAAAATGCAGCAAATTATTTCCCTAGCAATCTTGTGTTATTTTTAATTGTTACGATGTGTAATAATTGCAAATATTTTTTAACCAGCCCGATGGCGCTTGATACACTAAACATTGTTTAGATGTTCAGTTATTTAAATAAGTATAGCGTATTCTGATGATTTTTAGATTTTTTCCCGAATGTATAGCTTAATAACTACGGCTTTTCAATATGGCGGCCACGACTACCGACACAATGACGGATATCGTGACAGTTGACTGTCTGTTAATAAATAATACTACATTCTAGCAGACTTCAAGGCATGCAAAGGACTTGCTTCGCCTTCTAAGAAGACTGTAGCCAAAAAGAAATGCTTGTTATTTGCTTATATGTTTGTACATTTAAAATTTATGTAATTAATATTTTTTTTTATTTTGTTGTTATTTTTTCTCGAACCTGTCACTTCAATGTTAAAATTAAAAATATTAATTTTTTCACATGAATTTATATATTTATTTGCATCACGAAAAGATCAAAACAAGGTCAGGAATCGATCGAATCAATCATTGTTTTAACTAATGATTTTTTTTAAGATTATTGGAAATTTTCTCAAATATATAGCTAAAATTTACGAATTTCCAAGGTGGCGGCTAAGATGGCATCTACAGCTTTCTGGCTGCTGTTGGATAAGGATTTTAATTCAATTTTTTAGGTTTTTTTTAAATAAGACATTTCACATAACATTACTATTTTGTATCAATCAAGGATCGAACCAAAGACATGAATCAATTGAATCAATTGAGAACCTTTCGTGCAAAATTAGACATGTCCGTCACCAGTAAAAATGTACGTTAAAATGTTTTGAGACCCCATTTATGAGGCGAAGAACAATACCATATTACGATGATATAAAACCCAAAATGTCCAAACCAATTTCAAGTGTGAGGTATGAGTTTTTTGTGCAAAATTCATGTCCACATGCAGCTGTCCCACTTATCGGATATATTTTAAGAAACTTATGGAATATGCTCTAAATGAATGTGGGCTTTTTTAGGTTGTGGCAGGCCATATTTGATTTACTCTTTCGTAGGAAGATTATATTATTGCACTTTATAAAGCAGTTTTTAAGGAGTGGTAAAATAATCAACACTAAATAATGTTCTAATATTTTAGGATAATCATAAATTAATATTTATATTGTACTGTCATCTTGTGAATGATAAACGACGTAGATCCATGGAATTCGTTAAGGTACACAGTATTCTGACGAACATAACAATCACTATGTATTTTTTATTTGGCTTTCAAATAATGTTATGATTTCAGTGCTTTGACCAAATATTGTTATACGATATTTGTTTTGGCTTACTACGACATGTTTCTGCAGCAGGATAACCTTGTTAATAATGTATTCTTTACAAAATGTTGATAAAATAATTGCAGGAAGTAGGAAAAGAAAATAAAGAGAGAGAAAAAGGAATGTGCAGAAAAAGCAAATGTATGTTGTAATTGTTGATATATTTTTAAGTAAACAAATATATATATTTGTCTTACAACCACTTAAAAATATATGCATTTTATCATTAGAGGTATGAAAATGCAGGTCCTTTAATGTAAAATTTCCAAACACCATGCAAACAAGAAAACGAAACTTTTTCATACATAAAATTGACTAAGGCAGAAATTTTGCGGATCAGAGCCAAATTTTATGTAGAGACAGGCAAAGTGAATCAAGATAACCGTTTGTGCCCTATTCTTGGAGTAGCCGAACCTCACATACGACGTCCGATGCTTTTAGTTGATGGCAAGAAGAAATATGCCATACAAATTACATACCAGGTATCTATCATAAAGACTGTGTATAATATACAATAAGCATATAGAATATAAAAAAGTATTTTTGTACTGTGTGGGGTTGTTGGTATTCGTAGCATGATAATCTTCGTAACTTAGAAACAGTAATTGATGGAAATGTTACTACATCCATCGTAAAACTTTAAAAAAATCGCCATTTTACATTTTTAAAACTATGAGCTATTTAATTTAAGTTTTTAGTATAAATGCATTTATCAGTTCTTGGTAAAAAATTAATATTTTTTTGTTTTAGTTACCGACCATAAAAAGTGGAAAGAGCAGTTTGCCAGAAGTTTTTTTCCTGGTACTCTTTGGGCAATTCATTTAGCCAATATTCTTAATGAGGGCAATACTATCTAAGAAAAATGTGGAAGAGATCGTGTTTCTCGCAAATCGAAGTTGAAAAGGTAACGTAAGGAAATACATAGGAAGCCTAAAAACTAAAGAAAGTCACTACAACAGAACGAAATCCAGTCGAATATATCTGCAAGGAGATGGTAACATAAGCAATTTGGACAAAATGTATACAAATTTAGTTGAAAACCACTCCATGTAAAATATGCTAAGTTCCGAAACATATTTCGCGATGACTTTAACATTGGCTTCAGATCCCCAGCGTCAGATGTATGCACTTGCTGCTTTCGATTACAAAATTATATACTTAATGAAAAATATCCACTAAAGAAAAAGTATTTTATAACTGAGAAAAGAGTTCACAAATTACGGTATAATGCATTTTATAGTTTGGCCAGAGAGATACCCCCATCTACATTGACACGGTGTTTTGATATGCAGCAAGTTACCTCTGCCGTAAACATATATTCACGTCAGTTAGGGTTCTATGTTTTGTGTGTTGTTTGTATGGATTCAAGGAACCCAACATTTGGAACGTGGCCGGAAGATTTGGCCAGACGTGGGGCAAGCTATTAAGTCAATGGACCAGCCTTCATTTGGAAGGGATTGAAACTTTTCGCTTATTTTATGATGGATGTGGAACACAAAATCACAACTCCCATGTTGTATACACATTAATGTATTGGCTTAAAAATTCAGCATTAGTAAATATGAAGGACATACTTAAGTGTTTCCAGCTCGGGGCCACAGCTCTTTGCCAGCATATAGGGTTTTTGGCAGAGTTGAAAAACTCCTCAGAAAACAAGATTTGACAATTTCTAAAGAGGAGTACCACCAACTATATACAGAGATAGGCGATATTAAGGATTTTGGGAAGCACTGAAAGCTCTATGATGTTAACAATTGCTTGACGTTTACGAGAAACTATCTGGCATCAGCGAGATGAAGAGAATTGAAACTAGAAAATTTCATACCAATGTCAACGTACCGTGCAAAGTGAAAAATCAAACAACTTATACAGTTGACTTGAACGAAACTTACGTATCACTGTTTAAAAGAGCGAAAAGGGATGGTACTACGTTACACATTCATCCTTTATGTAATCACATAAAACCAGAAAATAATAACGATATCATTTCCCTGCTAATGAAACAATTGGAGGAATATTTACCTTATTTTATGAATTTTTCACCATATTTTATTAAATAAATCTGTTTTACCTGAAATTACAATTTTATCATCAAGCAAGAATTGAAAAAAAGGAGAATAGATAAAACCAATCAATAATTATTTTTAATAAGCTAATTTTGTGATGATTTTTGGTAATTTTTCTCAAATTGTCTACCTAAATAATTACAGATTTTCCAAAATTATTGATTCGAAGATGGCGGGTGTGGAGTCATCCAATATGGCCGCCGAGGTCCTGATCATAAGCAACGAGAGGCGAACACACCCGAACATGGCCGATTCCTCACGATTGGTAGGCCACAACTGAGCAAGCCACCAAGCCATAGTCCCATAAGAAATACATTGCGCCCGAACATACTTTAATATACTACTACTAGATATTCAAAGAAATATTTACTCTAAAGTGTATTCTGATGAATTCTCTGACATACTTTGTCAGTTGTCAACACATATCACATATATCAGTATATTATATTGAATTGCAGATTTGGAAATACTTTTATACATAAAACGATTCCACAAACAAGGATAAATATCATCCAAATTTACATTGTTTGACGCTTATATATACGTAGAAGTAATTCTATTGTATCCACTTATGTTCATATTCATATTAAGTTTAAAAATCAAATTCAATTAGGTAAACATTATATTTCTATTATGGATACTTACGTCCCATTTAATAAAGAACTCTCTTTCCGTGACGGAATGTAAACTGATGTTGTATTCCACTTCCAATGGTACTGAAACAAAGGGTACATTTGTAAATATGTTACGATACTCTTCCTACTCATGGTTACTAAATTGCTTGATATTTTTGACGTGACAACGTCTAATAAATCGTTGAACGCCGGCTGCACGCACGAAAAAGTGTCCCGTAACGCACATTGTCTCACTACGGATGTCCCACTACGGATGTGTCCTGTTATGCTCATTGTACGCATGCGTGGCATCTCTTTTCCACTCGATTGGAACAACCATCGATTTGACTTTTCAATCATATTTTTGTCGTTTGAATTATTAATATTATGTAATTTAACGATCGTCCACCGATTTTCAGCACAATCGGTACGGTTATTTAAAAGTAATGTTGAATATTAAAATACGTTTTCAAACTTTCACAACACAAAACAAAATTTATATATATATATATATATATATATATATATATATATACCATCTGAAACAGAAGAGAACGGGGGGGAAAAAAAACCACACAAATGATAACAGCACAAAAATATTGAACCCAATAAATTCAGCACAACAGTAAAAACGAGATAAAAACACGACAAAACGAAAAGACGAAACAAACACAATAGGTAGTTTTCTAAAACAGAAACAAGCTTTTTGGGTTTAATATTTTTGTGCTGTCATCATTTGTGGGTTTTTTTTTCCAACGTTCTCTTCTGTTTTTAGGAAAACTGTTTTGTTTGTTTCGTCTTTACGTTTTGCTGTGTCTCGTTTCAACTGTTGTGTTGAATTTTTTGGGTTCGGTATTTTTGTGCTGTCATCTTTGTGGTTTTTTTTTTCGTTTGTGTTATTCCATTTTTCTTTGGTTTTCTTTGTTTGTTGACTATGTTCCTGTTGTGGAGTATTGTGTGGTGTTTATATCCTGACAACAGCAATTTTTTACTTAGTTAGTTTTTTTTAATTTGTGTTTTTTGTAGTTTTCTTCTACAGACATACATTAGCATAGCAATGGCGTATGTCCAAAAGCCTACATCAAGTCATGCACTCCCATTGCACAAATCTTTCAAAGATAATATCTATAAACTGTGTAAGATCGCCTGATGTTGATTGACAAGTGCGTTCCATACCATAGCAAACCGCAAGACGGTGAAATAAATTGCTTGCTGTCCAGTAACAAATTAACATCGCATATCAGATTTAGCAATTGTGGGTTGAATATATTTAAATTGGCCATGCTGAAAGGGCCACAATAACTAAACTTTCATTAATTTCTTAGAATGTAAAGATTTGATTCGTGTGGTTTGGGTGAAAGTAGCAAAAGTTTTAATAATGAATCGTCGAAAGTAACTGCCAGTAGCATTTAGCATCTGGACAAAGAGTTTCTTTGATGGCGATGAATTATTGTTTGCGAATCTCCTAAAAAAATCCAAGCAGTTGGAAAGAAAATTGTATTTTTGAAATAATTAATAGAGAGTTAATTCATAGAGAGTTAATTCAGGCATGCATGTTTTATTTTAGGCTATGTAACTTTCAAACGCTTATTACAGAGCGCTATATTTTACCACAGACATCCGACGGACGAAATCAAAAATTTTTGATTCACTGAAACTGCGCACATTGTAGAGCTTGCCTGAGTATTTTGATTGAACGGTTGGGTTTGAGTGAGTGCGAGTTTATTTATATCGTATCAGTGCAGGCGGGTTCCCTTCACTCTTCACCAAACTGAAAACCGTATTACGTAGGGCTTCAAGTAGTATTCGAACAGCCCCACAGTACTTCGGGCGTGGAGGCACCACCAGCCTGCTCCTTCCAACGACTCCCCGACACACAGCTCGACCGCTGAGTTCATGCGCTTGCAGGAAGGTAGTCTTAACAACACTACTTCCAGGATTCTGTGGCAGGTGGGGGCCTTCATCAAGTACGCCTATGTTTACCAAACAAACAACAAATGCATTACGATAGTATAAGGTGAGTTTAGGTTGGACTCATGTTTTTTTTCATTGGCTAGAAATCAATCCAAGCCGTTAAGCTTAGTCAATTTACTCACAACTTTGCAAACGGCCATGAAGTTTTAATATTTTAGTATGTTGTAAATCCATTCCTAATAGTAAGAACCGATATTGCAGCTTCGAAAGACCCGTGCAAGCTGCGCAATGCCTAAAAACAGATAAATATTTGCACTCGTTTTCGTTTTTGTTCGTTACCTCCTAAAATATGGTTCATACAATAAATGTGAAAAACGATATTTTCAAGCAAATTAAATTTGCTAAATTTTTACCCCGAACTGAGCTTAAAACATCCAGAGTTTCTGACAAACAACTTTGCAAAAATTGCCATTGCAATATTTTTATTTTTGTATAAAACTTGCGAAATATTAGAGAAAAATTTCATCTCACAAGGAAAGACTTTGAAAATAAAGTGTAGTACATTTATTTAAGCTTTACTTTGAGCTTAAAAAACGCCTTTAGGCTCAATAGTTTCCAAAAATATTTCAGAGACTAAAATTCGGGGAAATATAGCCTTACTCATGACGCAATTATTTGAAGTACTGTAACAGTCTGGAAGCTTTAGCCTTCTATCTGGGCCTATCGGCCAACACGAATTAAAAATTACCAAAAAACCAACAAGACGTAAAATGATTAAAATAAATACAAATACTTCTTAAACAAATAGGAAACCAAAAAAATTAATTTAAAAAGTACAAACATCTTAAAAATATTTTGTTCTCACAAGGAAGAAAAATGTGGCGAAAACGCCACACACGTTAAGTTATTGTCGTTGTAATGTTTTTTTATTTAATATAAATTTTTCCTAAATTTTTGTAACGTTATGAAGCATTTTTGAAACGAAACATTAAATTATTTGTAACGAATTTATTTTAAAGTTATTTTCTCTAGCGTAGATAAATGAAATGACAATACATGTGTAATATTGTTTCCTCTGTTATATCAGTTGAAGTAAATTAAATAACCCATTTTGTATCAAACACAAAATTACAGTGATTCACACTTAATAAAATTTCTTGTTTACAATACTCAAAATATTCATTAACAATGCTACAGGAAATGGCTTTTCATCCAAAACATCAATTTTATACTGCATCTTTGGACAAAAATAAAAACAACAAAATCGTACTTACTTAAGCACATTGCTACAAAAGAAGTTTTTGGCAATGTGTCTTCTACTGTGTGTTCATCGCCGGCACATATAATAAGAACTCTTACATCGTAAGATGTTCCAGGCACCAAATGTTTAATACTTTTCGATATTGGCTGTGAAGTGTTTGCTGGGAATTCTTGTAGTTTGTGTTCCAGCCATTCATCTCCTGAGGATTCCTGAAAAAAAAAAGTTAGTTAACTAGTCTGTAATATGACAAATATGCGCTATTTTTAAAGCCTGGCATTGAATAAAAATGGTTTTGATAAATTTTTAACAAACAAAGTAACATATTTCGAAAGAATAGGTAAAAACATTAATTTATATATATGAGCTTGTTTTGCACAATTGCTAGGTTTATAGAAGCCAGTTCCTTTACACGAGGGATTTTGTAAAGAGTCATATTGTGAGAAAATTGTGGAAAAAGTGTTATCAATTTATGAGGGAGTCAGTACTATGCACACAGATAATCGCCACATCTCTGTATAAAGTATATGCAAATGTTTTAATACACGAGAACGTTATATTTTGAAATGTGTAATAAATATGCCTTGAGTTAAGACACTGTTTTTTCATACATTGTTTAAAAACAATTTTAAAGCACTTTGTACTATAAGTATGCTTTTCTTTTACCTTCTATTGGTTAACACCATAATGGGTGTGAACTGAAGAAGTAATTTAAAAAATCTAAGTGTAATGGGGCGTACACCCGTTACTGTTTTTTTCCGTCCCTGATAGCGGATAAAGGTGAAAGTTAAGGTGTAATACAATCGATCCTATATGGGAGTCTGTGAACTGAGCTGAAATTTCGTAGACCTGGCAGCACATGGTCAGTCATTCCAGAAGAAATATAATCATGTGTTCCCCTAAACAGGGTGCTGGTAAACATATCAGATTTAACAGAGTCAAAAAGTTTCTAGAACTTGAAAATTAATGAAGTGGCTGTAAGAACTAGCAAGTAATAACATTAATAATTCTTTAATGATAAATTTATTATAATATAAAAACATAAGTACTATATAAGCTGTACATAAACATACCATTTTTAAGATGGTACATGAGTTATAATCGCTACACTTAAAAATAAATATACCAAACTAGGCTTTCTGTAACGCAAACGACCACGAGCTTATAAACTATATTGACTGTACACAAAAACCAACCTCGTGCACTGAACATACTAAATAGCTACGCAGGTATTAAAATACATAATTTCATTGTTATTTGAAAAACTCAAAATTTGCTTGCAGTCTGAGTTTTTGTGGGCGGGGCAAGGCGTTTTCATTTGTAACGAAAATGTAACATTCCATAATCAAAGATGACGGGTGTAATGTAGGCAAGGATATTTCTTTTTTTAATTGAATTGAAATTAATTTTTTTTATTAATTTTTTTATTAATAAATTCCAGGGTTACTCTCGCTGGGAATTGAACCGAGGTCTGAATACTAAAAATTGTAAGGAAGATTTCCTTTGTATTTTTTTCGGGTTTTTTTAGTCAAAAATTAAATAACTTCAAGTTTACGGTCAAGGTCAATGTCAAGGTCAAAGCTACCCACAGAGACTTATTGGAGGCTTTTAGATGCGTACTTGAAGCCTCTTTGCGTTATTTTGGTTCTTTCTAAAGCGAAAGTCTTCTGAGGTTATTAGAATTCTGAATTTTTGAAAAATAAAACGGGAAATTTTTTTCAAGACAGGTATAGGTAAATTTTTAATTTTTAAAGGTTTTTTAGGCCAATTTTGTTCCTAAAAAACTGGATATTTTGGCTAATTTTGCGTAAATTTTGTGCAAATATTGAGTTATTTTTGGCAAAATTTTGAAGGTCAAGGTCAGAGGTCAAGTTGAAGGTCATCCAAGATGGCCGCTGTTGTGTCAGAATCCAAGATGGCCGATCTCATTCTCCATCCTCAGCCGAAAGCCAGGCGCAGGGCTGGCTATTATATACTACTCACAAAGGTATTTTATTAGAAATATGAGGTGTGGCTATTAAATATAAACACAAATTGTAACAAAAAACGACTTCAAAAAAAACTATTTCAAAACAAATTAATATGCACCAAAAAGTAAAAACAAATAATTTCGTATTCTTCTACAACTTAATAATCAACTTACTTTTTCTACTCATCAATATGTAGGTACGATCTATGTGTTTACTACGCAAGAAGGTCGGTTTAAAGTATTTACAATTATTGTTATTTTTGGAGTCGGTGTCACACTTAAAATCTAACTCAACATATACCTACACCGTCCTTCTTACGGCAAGTCCTTGTGTTTAATATTGGCTATATTTTCGTATCACCGTTTGCTACATTATGTCTCAGAATAGTGTCGTATTAAAGTTCGTTTGTTTGATTTAATTACGTATTGCTATTTGTATCGTTTCAAGGTCGCAGATATTGACACAGTATATTGTCGTATAAAAGTTCATTTGTAAATTGGTTTAATTAGGTATTGGTATTCTTTCACAATACTCACAGTATATTAACGTTCGTATAAACGTTAATTTGTAAAAAAAATTCTTAAAGTATTCTCGTATTATTATTGCTAGGTATATTGTAGTATTTCCTTGGCTGACACCAACTCCAAAAATAACAATAATTGTAACTACATTATACCTACCTTCTTGCGTGGTAAACACATAGATCGTACCTACATATTGATAAGTAGAAAAAGTAAGTTGATTATTAAGTTGTAGAAGAATACGCAATTATTTTTTTTTACTTTTTAGTACATATTAATTTGTTTTGGAATAGTTTTTTTTTTAAGTCGGTTATTTTTGTTCTAATTTGTGTTTATTTAATGATTTTTAGTGAATCTGAATTACACGAACTAATTTGTCTGAATATGGGTAAACCTACTAAACCTGCTGCTCATATGATACAGCGCCGTTTAAATGAAAAAAAAAAAAAAAAAAAAAACTAAGTCAGGGAGAAACACCTATCTCAACAGAGGAAATCTACCTCGAGGACAATTTCAAAAGAGACTTGTGAAGAGCGCAAAAATAGACTTTCGAAAAGGCGGCTTTACGTGGAAAAAGTTTTGAACAGGGAAAATATCGAAAAACGTAGTCACCGTCTAGGCTTGATCAACGATCGTCTATCAAATGAGACGGAGGAGCAACGTGCAAACCGTCTCAGCGTGATCCTCATTACGGTAGGTGACTCAAATATCCGGATAGCCTATAAAAGATCCGGCCGAGTACCGTTAATTTGCTCCTAAGAATTGAAAAATTCCGTTACTTTGTCATGGATTCCATAATCAGAACCTAACCAAACTCTCATCAAACTACTTTTGAAGTACATCTTTTCCAAAAAAAAAAAAAAAAAAAAAAAAAGAATCATCGAAATCGGTTGGCGTGATATTGAGTTATTCGTCCATTTGTCGCGCACATACTTAATGCAAATTTAAGACTTATATGGTTTTCTCGTGGAGTCCATTGTCAGAACTGGACCAAATTGAAATTGGACCACATGGGAAGCACCAACTTTCAAATAAAAAAATTATCATCAAAATCGGTTCACCCAGTCAAACGTTCTGAGGCAACAAACATAAAAAAACAACAACAAAAATACAGTAGAATTGAGAACCTCCTCATTTGAAGTCGGTTAAAAAGGACTGATGCTGCTCCCAGCAAACTGCGAGCGTGCCGCGACATGTTTGAACATGACTGTGTGTGATGGTCCTTCCCCCACCCTGAGCTCGCTAGACAAGCCAGCTGGTCGCTCAGTTTGACTGTAGCAGTTGATTGAATTAGTCTACGCACTAGTGACGCGTCGGAAAAGTGCCAAGTGGTCAGATGGAGCAACGGGTCAACCTCAAGTTTCTTGTTAAACTAGGGAAAACTGCCACAGAAGCTTATACAATGTTGAAAGAAGTCTACGGGAATGAATGTTTATCCCGCAAACAAGTTTTTGAGTGGTTTAAACGGTTTAAAGAAGGCCGTGAAACGACCTAAGACAATCGGCGTCCAGGACGGCCCTCGACGTCAAAAACAGACGAAAACATTGAAAAAATTGGTAAATTAATCCACGCCGATCGTCACATGAGCATCCGAGGGCATGCTGAAATGACAGGAATCGACAAAGAAAGTTTTCGACAGATTTTGCATGAATAATTTAACATGCGAAGGCTTGCGCAAAAATATTTCCGAAACTCCTCACTTCCGAGCAAAAGGAATCAAGACAGAACATTTGTACTGACATATTCAACAATATCGCAACTAATACAGATTAGTTAGACAAGGCGATCACTTGTGATGAATCGTGGTTTTTTACTTACGATCCCGAAGCAATGAGGCGATATATGCATTGGAAGAGCCCAAGCTCGGGAAGGCAAAAATAAAGCCAGGATGAGCAAATCCAAATTCAAAGCAATGATGATTGTCTTTTTTGACATTCGTGGCATTGTCTACGTTCACTGGGTACCCGAGGGTCAGACGGTCAATCAACATTTCTGCATCGAGGTTCTGACGGCCCTACATGAGCGTGTGAGAAGACGAAGACGTGAGTTGTGGAAGACCAAGTCCTGGATCCTTCACCAAGATAATGCGCCAGCCCATTCTGCCTTGTCTGTGAAAGCGTCCCTCGCAAAATATGGCATAACCGTGTTGGAACATCCACCGTACTTACCTGACCTTGCCCCCTGTGACTTTTTTTCTATTTCCCAAGGTCAAGTCGGCGCTGAAGAGGACAAGTTTTGAAAGTGTGGAAGCAGTTAAAGCAAAAGCTACGGAGGTTCTCAACCAGCTAACAGAAGAGGACTGCCAGAGCACTTCTTTGAACAATGGAAATGTCGTACGGAGCGGTGTAGGGATCGCCAAGAGTACATTGAAGGCTATAAAACTTCTGCTGTAATTGGTGACGAATAAAAGTGCTCTGACTTCAGTCCGGTTATTTAATAGCCAAACCTCGTAATGCACATGACAAAACTAACGCTTTGTGATTAATTAGGCTACTGTAAAAAATACAATTACAAGTTGCTTTCATTACACGCACCAGCTAGAAGCCTTATCTGAAGTTAAATGTTGGCAGAACCAAGACAAATATTAAGTCTTACCTTATATTGCAGCTGGTAGAATATGGGTTCTCCTTCACCCAACAGGTTGTCATCACTCAAATCAATGTTCACGCTAGCATCATAGAAACCTATGGTGTCTAATGTTGGAGGCGATTTCAAGCGACGTAGCTCTAAAATTTAAAAAAAAAATGCTTAAAGGCTCTAATAATTAAAAAAAAATCAATTAAAAAAATTTCAATAAAAAAATAATCACAGCATGCAACAGTGAAACTAAAGCTTTCTACAACGATCAGTTTCGAATTCTATTTAGTGATAACTACTGTACGGCAGCCTATCCATCTCATACCTAGTCATGGCAGGTAGTCACTCTTATACTATGCTAGAATCGCCGTTCTGCAAGGGCAAGAAGCAAACCAGTTTCAATATACTATAGGTTTTTATAGCTATTCCATATTTACGCACATATCGATGTTACAACTTACCAAGTAATATAGGTACTTCATGTGGTTTTCTAACAATTAGAGTAAGTGAATATTTAATTTTATCATTACCCTTAGATATATCGGTAAGATACGGGGAAAAAAATAATGTGGGTACCATTTAAAAAATTAAAAACTCTCCCATTAAGACATTCAGACTATTAGGTTAATCTGTGAGTTAAACACGAATATGTACGTGAAAGGGATATAGGAGGACTGTCAAAATGTGGGTGGCTGCTGACTGGGAGTCGAGAAGTCTTGAATTGGCTTCGAGGAGAATGTGAGCAGACCTTTTCAGGGTGTGAAGAAGTTGCAAGAGGGAATGGCACCAAAGTAAGTGACTGCTGATTGGTGGTCGCCAACAGAGAAGACACTTGCACCTCCAAACATAGTCAAGGGGGAGTGGGGACTGACGGTATTGGGTGTTTGATAATCAGGGTCGGAATTTCTAGGCTGGGTGCGAGGAGAGAGGATGCTTGCTGCTCGTGGCAAAGACAAGAGGGAATAGGGAATATAGGTATGCGGTTGGCTTCTGATCTCGGATGGATGCGAGGAGAGAGGATGCTTGCTGCTCGTGGCAAAGACAAGAGGGAATAGGGAATATAGGTATGCGGTTGGCTTCTGATCTCGGATGGATGCGAGGAGAGAGGATGCTTGCTGCTCGTGGCAAAGACAAGAGGGAATAGGGAATATAGGTATGCGGTTGGCTTCTGATCTCGGATGGGTGCGAGGAGAGAGGATGCTTGCTGCTCGTGGCAAAGACAAGAGGGAATAGGGAATATAGGTATGCGGTTGGCTTCTGATCTCGGATGGATGCGAGGAGAGAGGATGCTTGCTGCTCGTGGCAAAGACAAGAGGGAATAGGGAATATAGGTATGCGGTTGGCTTCTGATCTCGGATGGATGCGAGGAGAGAGGATGCTTGCTGCTCGTGGCAAAGACAAGAGGGAATAGGGAATATAGGTATGCGGTTGGCTTCTGATCTCGGATGGATGCGAGGAGAGAGGATGCTTGCTGCTCGTGGCAAAGACAAGAGGGAATAGGGAATATAGGTATGCGGTTGGCTTCTGATCTCGGATGGATGCGAGGAGAGAGGATGCTTGCTGCTCGTGGCAAAGACAAGAGGGAATAGGGAATATAGGTATGCGGTTGGCTTCTGATCTCGGATGGATGCGAGGAGAGAGGATGCTTGCTGCTCCTGGCAAAGACAAGAGGGAATAGGGAATATAGGTATGCGGTTGGCTTCTGATCTCGGATGGATGCGAGGAGAGAGGATGCTTGCTGCTCGTGGCAAAGACAAGAGGGAATAGGGAATATAGGTATGCGGTTGGCTTCTGATCTCGGATGGATGCGAGGAGAGAGGATGCTTGCTGCTCGTGGCAAAGACAAGAGGGAATAGGGAATATAGGTATGCGGTTGGCTTCTGATCTCGGATGGATGCGAGGAGAGAGGATGCTTGCTGCTCCTGGCAAAGACAAGAGGGAATAGGGAATATAGGTATGCGGTTGGCTTCTGATCTCGGATGGATGCGAGGAGAGAGGATGCTTGCTGCTCCTGGCAAAGACAAGAGGGAATAGGGAATATAGGTATGCGGTTGGCTTCTGATCTCGGATGGATGCGAGGAGAGAGGATGCTTGCTGCTCCTGGCAAAGACAAGAGGGAATAGGGAATATAGGTATGCGGTTGGCTTCTGATCTCGGATGGATGCGAGGAGAGAGGATGCTTGCTGCTCGTGGCAAAGGCAAGAGGGAATAGGGAATATAGGTATGCGGTTGGCTTCTGATCTCGGATGGATGCGAGGAGAGAGGATGCTTGCTGCTCCTGGCAAAGACAAGAGGGAATAGGGAATATAGGTATGCGGTTGGCTTCTGATCTCGGATGGATGCGAGGAGAGAGGATGCTTGCTGCTCCTGGCAAAGACAAGAGGGAATAGGGAATATAGGTATGCGGTTGGCTTCTGATCTCGGATGGATGCGAGGAGAGAGGATGCTTGCTGCTCGTGGCAAAGACAAGAGGGAATAGGGAATATAGGTATGCGGTTGGCTTCTGATCTCGGATGGATGCGAGGAGAGAGGATGCTTGCTGCTCGTGGCAAAGACAAGAGGGAATAGGGAATATAGGTATGCGGTTGGCTTCTGATCTCGGATGGATGCGAGGAGAGAGGATGCTTGCTGCTCCTGGCAAAGACAAGAGGGAATAGGGAATATAGGTATGCGGTTGGCTTCTGATCTCGGATGGATGCGAGGAGAGAGGATGCTTGCTGCTCCTGGCAAAGACAAGAGGGAATAGGGAATATAGGTATGCGGTTGGCTTCTGATCTCGGATGGATGCGAGGAGAGAGGATGCTTGCTGCTCCTGGCAAAGACAAGAGGGAATAGGGAATATAGGTATGCGGTTGGCTTCTGATCTCGGATGGATGCGAGGAGAGAGGATGCTTGCTGCTCGTGGCAAAGACAAGAGGGAATAGGGAATATAGGTATGCGGTTGGCTTCTGATCTCGGATGGATGCGAGGAGAGAGGATGCTTGCTGCTCCTGGCAAAGACAAGAGGGAATAGGGAATATAGGTATGCGGTTGGCTTCTGATCTCGGATGGATGCGAGGAGAGAGGATGCTTGCTGCTCCTGGCAAAGACAAGAGGGAATAGGGAATATAGGTATGCGGTTGGCTTCTGATCTCGGATGGATGCGAGGAGAGAGGATGCTTGCTGCTCGTGGCAAAGACAAGAGGGAATAGGGAATATAGGTATGCGGTTGGCTTCTGATCTCGGATGGATGCGAGGAGAGAGGATGCTTGCTGCTCGTGGCAAAGACAAGAGGGAATAGGGAATATAGGTATGCGGTTGGCTTCTGATCTCGGATGGATGCGAGGAGAGAGGATGCTTGTTGCTCCTGGCCTTTCGAAAGGGGGGTGGAGATTGTCAGTGGGTTTGTGGCTGCTGATCTGGTTCGGTAGGTCTTGGCTGGGTGCGAAGAGTGCAGTCCATTTTTGCTCCTGGCCTAGCCAAAAGGAAGTTGACTGTCTTTAGGCATGTGGGTACTGATCGGTGTCGGAAGGCTGGTTGCTTAAGGGAAGGATGCTTGCCTCTCCTGGCATAACCATGAAGGAAATGGGAATGTCGGTAGGTAGGTGCCTGCTTATTATTGTCGGGAAGTATTGGCTGGGTGCAAGGAGATTAATGCTTGCATTTCCTGGCCTATCCAAGGGTAAGTGGGGCTATGAATAGGTGGTTGGCTGGTGATATGGGTCAGGAGGTTCGAGGAAGTAGTACGCTTGTCACTTCGGGCCTATCCAAGGTGGAGTGGGTACTGTTGGTATTCTGATAATCAGGGTTGGGAGGTCAGGGTTGTGTGCGAGGAGACAACATGCTTGTCACTCTTGACCTAGAACAGGGCGAGTAGGGACTGTCGGTAGGCTGATGATCAGAGGAGATGATGCTTTTTCTCTAGGCCTAGCCAAGGGGAAGTGTGGATCTGTCGGTAGGTGAATGGCTGCTGATCACGGTCGGGAGGTCTTGTCTGGTTGCGCGGAGAGAGGAGGCTTGTCTTTCCTGGCCTTGACAAGGGGGAGGTGTTGCTTATGGGCTTCACTCTAAAGCTCTGTATTCTAGATTATTTACAACAGACTCTTTTTACTCGTTATATAAAACGTTTTTGGTGTTTTCCATTAATACCATCTCAAAAATGATTTTCAAAGGACAATTGAAATAAGATGTAAGTGGTTTATACTTTCTCACTATTCATTGAGAATCAACTCTTGTTATATATCTGGGTAAGTTTCCAAACAACCTATAAATGTAAGCATGAACATTTTACTTGGTTGTTGGGGTATTAGAATATAATTTTTTTTAAATCTGATTAAGTTTAATGCTCAAAGTAAATGGGTATCAAATGGATAGCAAGATT
Source organism: Bacillus rossius redtenbacheri (assembly GCF_032445375.1). Classification (NCBI taxonomy): domain Eukaryota; kingdom Metazoa; phylum Arthropoda; class Insecta; order Phasmatodea; family Bacillidae; genus Bacillus; species Bacillus rossius. Next base: position 13,430,275 of record NC_086337.1, read on the forward strand.
CAGTATGAAATTTAATTCAATACTATGTACTAAATTTCTCAATTTATGAAACTTTTTCACACAGACCAGATATTTACCTTCAAACCACTGAATTCGTTTTTTAATATAATAATCTTATTTTTATGTATGAATGTATTTGAAATAATAACTGAATTAAGTTTTAAAAACATATATTTTAATCATTTGTAACAATATAATTTGTCTTTGCGAATTTTGAAATTACCTTCTTTGCAGAACGGTCTTGCATAACCATAGATACATCCATCATGACAAACACCAGTATAAATGTCACAATGACTATTTTTGCAATGACCACAAGTTTGTTTGCATCCAGCACCATATTCTCCTTCAGAACATACTGGAACAGTAAAAAAAATCTCATCAATCAAAATTAATAGTGGATGTTTAAGATTATTATTAATATTTTTTTATTTATTTTCACTTCGTGTCTTATGTTCTACATGCTCTCTCTCGCTATATATACATATATATACACACCATTATACGAAAATAATCACCCATTAACTTATATAACTTTTTATTAATCTATATAAGTAAAAATACAAATACAATAATAAAAATTATAATTACTTTTTATGTACGATAAAGGAATAAATTTATGTCTGAAATTTTAGAGAAAAATATTCTTGAATCATAATTTCATTGAAATAAATAATCATTTCTAAATCTAGAATATTTATGCTACTTAGTTGCTATCGGATAGCAGGTATCATTAAGCACACATTACAAACTCCAATATTTTGGTTTGGTTATTTATTCAAATGGATTTTCATTAAATAATTTCAAATAAAACTTTAAAAAAGGAATTAAGGAATTATTTTGTTGAAAAATATGTTACAACAGCAAATAAAAGTGTTCTGGAACCTCTTAAATTTCTATATACCCAAATTTTTTCCCAAACATAATTTACAAAGAAAATTATTGAAGCTACTAACTGTTTAAATCTGTAAGACATTCGATCATGCCTCGTGCCTAGCTTACTTCGGTAATTTATTACTAACGCATACAATGACATTAAAAACCAATGTCACTTAAACGTTGTTTTCATACCATTACTTACTTAAAACACGTGTGATGGAGTTATGTCATCTATACTAATATTATAAAGCTGAAGAGTTTGTTTGTTTGTTTGAACGCGCTAATCTCAGGAACCACTGGTCCGATTTGAAAAATTATTTCAGTGTTGGATAGTACATTTATCGAGGAAGGCTATAGGCTATATTATATTATCAATAACATTAGGGATCCTTACTAAAAGTCCAATTTAGAATCAAATGCGTTGGAGGGGGTTAGACACAACATGCAGTACACGTACGAAGTGTGTGTTGACAATGCCGCAGGCGCTAGAAGTTTATTTCCTATTGCCTATTAACATTGTTGCCACGCAGTAGATGCCTTATCATTCTTAATTTTCCCATACAAGTAAAAAAACACCCGTGTGATATTAACAACGAAACAATCAGTAGCCTCATAAGAGTTCAATTAGTATTTAAATACTTTTTATCACTTTAAATCGCAAACCTAAACTATTGTTTTTTTTTCCTCTCTGTATGTTTAATTTGTTTTTTATTGCCCTTTTATTCAAATATATATATATTTTACAGACTTGAAACTTTACAGTAATGTTCCTTATGTTACGCAGGATGACATTTTCCGAAAATTAGATCCCATGGGTGGTTAAAACCAGGTAACAGTGGGTACTTTGTCTGCATGAGAACAGGATTTTGCATTGTTCATGCCTTCTGCGTCTCCATGGCAACGGGCATCGCGCGGCAGTGGCGTACCCACAAGGAGGGGCATGTATATTGACCGGCGCAAGAGTGATCTGCCTGTAGACTGCCGTAGCGAAGTACGGGTACATCAGTTGTACGTTGCGTGCACGAGTCGGGAAACCATCGGTGCTATTCATTTTCTCTCCGGTACATTATACAGCATTGTAATAAATTTTCACTGAATTTTTTTTTATTTAACATTACTGTGATTGGTAGATGTGGCTTAATTTTTTTCAATTAGTATAGCCGTGAGAAGCCGGGTCGGGCAGCTAGTTTATTGTAATCATTATCGACTCATGACATTTCTCTTTGACCCTACCTTTAACTTTCACCATAAAAAGAGTATTATTTGTCAGAGATAAGTAAACATTTTCACTCACAGCACTAACAAACACACTAAATTTATCTTCGACATAATTTATTTCCAGTACTCTGATATTTCAAATAAATCGTATCAATTACGACATTAATGTGATTATGTTACTTTCGACACCAAATCTATTAGTCTTACATTTAACATTCTCATTACAACACTTAAAGAACGATACTTGATGACAGCTGACATTACCATATCAAACCTACTACCATTTCTATGCTCACTTTTATCATGATACTTCTTATAGTTTGCGCAATTTATTAAGTGGCCCATAAGTGTTTTTTCCCTGGTTTCTCTTTAATTAATTAATTGATGCAAACATTCTTCTGTTTCGGCCACACTTTTAGGAAGTGGTTGCACGGCACTTTGAAATAATTCACTGGAACATTTTTAATTCAACCAATGGTTACATGTGTTCTGAATATGTTCCGATTACATTTATTTTTCATACACACTAAATATGTGTGGTAAGTACTTATAGATCAGGGTCGATAATTTTGAAAATGGTTAAAAGTGAAAACAATTTATAGTAGGATGAAACCCGTTAAAAAAAGGTCGAGAATATAACAAAAATGAAAGGAAAAATAATTTACGGGCGATCTGAGATCGGGAAGTGGAAGGGGGTGAGTTTTTAAGGGTAAAAAACGGTGTATCTCGATTGCCGGCAAAGCTACAAGTCCTATGGAAAAAATTTAAATGACAAAGTCGTAGGTAATAAATAGACCTACAACTTTTGTAATGACACTTTTTTCACATAACCTAAAAATTTATGTGAAAATTTCAAATAATCAAGTTTTTGGTTTTTTATTTTTATTTTATGCAAAAAAAATTCTTTTTCTCGAAATTTGGTGAAAACTTGCCTTTTTATGTCCTAAAGACACTATATATTTTTTTATTTGAAATATTTATTTTTTCACCTTATTTCGACTTAATATCGAAAAAACACCCTAATTTTCAATCGAAAATTCTCGCATCAAAATATCAGCTTTTTAAAAAAAGTTGGAGAGTTTTGTGTTCGTTGATATCTCTTCTTTCTGAAAATGTAAAAAAAATATACATTACTATAGTAAATGTTCTCAGAAAATGCAAAGAAAAGAAAAAACCTCGAATCCGAATTTTTTTTAATCACTATGTACAATTTTGAGCTATTTAGTAAAATTTACACTTTAATTACTTGAAAAACGTAAGATTCTATGTTACATTGATAAACAAAAAAATACAAATCGAAATATACTACTATAATTAACAACCAAATAAGTTAATATTTAATAAGACATCTACAATATTTTGAGAAAGTTGTAGAATATTCTTTAAATTATGTGCATAGATGCCTATTTATTGCTATTTTAAGATAACTTATATACCTGAGTTACCCACAGAAGTTGCAGCAGAACTACATTGTTACAGGGCATATTATCAACTTCAAACTTGGCTAGGTAACGAACTGACAGCAACAGATTGGGGCTGGAAGCAACATCAACGTGGGATTATGCCCAAATTTACAGAGAAGGAGTTAATTCCGGAAATATTTCTCAAAACTATTTGCTGCAGCTGTGAAACTGGATGTAACAGTTTAAAATGTGACTGCCGAAAACATGGCTTAAAATGCACAAATTTTTGCTCAAATTGTCATGGTTCTGAAAAATGCACCAATGTGGAAGAAAAAACATACGACGAAGTTAGTGATTCAGATGAAATTGTGGATGAAGGACCAATTCAGACTAAAAATAATATTGGATACGAAGATGGTGATGGTCTTGAAGATTTCGAAGATCTACTAGAATCGGGAAGGTTTGTCGAATCTAACGATGAAGAAATGCCACCGAAGAGACAAAAAGTAATGGATAAGTGATTAGGTTTCAAGATAAGATTTATAAATAAGAAAATTAATGCATTTAAAAATATTATTATGAATAATAATAATCAGTATAAAGTATCTAAATTCAATATTACGATTTACATTTATATTCATATATTATGAGATTTTCTATGGCATAAATGTAATTAGAATTTAACAAATCAACTTTTTGACTAAAAAAAATTGCAGCAATCACATTTTTTAATTGAAATCCTCCCTTTAAATCCTATCTTTAAAATTTAGAACAACTATTTTCGCATGTTTCTTGCAATCTTTATTATTAATGGATTTGTAATTTTTTTGTTTATCAATGTAACATAGAATCTTACGTTTTTCAAGTAATTAAAGTGTAAATTTTACTAAATAGCTCAAAATTGTACATAGTGATAAAAAAAAAATTCGGATTCGAGTTTTTTCTTTTCTTTGCATTTTCTGAGAACATTTAATATAGTAATGTATATTTTTTTTACATTATCAGAAAGAAGAGATATCAACGAAAAAAAAAACTCTCCGACTTTTTTTAAAAAGCTGATATTTTGACGCGAGAATTTTCGATTGAAAATAAGGGTGTTTTTTCGATATTAAGTCGAAATAAGGTGAAAAAATAAATATTTCAAATAAAAAAATACAGTGTCTTTAGGACATAAAAAGGCAAGTTTTCACCAAATTTCGTGAAAAAGAAATTGTTTTTGCATAAAATAAAAATAAAAAACCAAAAACTTGATTATTTGAATTTTTCACATAAATTTTTAGGTTATGTGAAAAAGGTGTAATTATAAAAGTTGTAGGTCTCTTTATTACCTACAACTTTGTTATTTAATTTTTTTTCATAGGACTTGTAGTTTTGCCGGAAATCGAGATACACCTTTTACCCTTAAAAACTCACCCCCTTCCACTTCCCGACCTCAGATCGCCCGTAAATTATTTTTCCTTTCATTTTTGTTATATTCTCGACCTTTTTTAACGTGTTTCATCCTACTATTATTTTTTTTGGTTTCAAAAAATTATCGACCCTGGTCTATTAAGGTTAGTTAGTATGTATTAGCCTGTCCGGGGACTGGGTTCTGCCGGTGGAGGCAGCGCAGAGGGCTGCCATCTTGGATTCTGACGTCTCTGCGGCCAACTTAGATGACCTTTACCTTAACCTTCTGATCTTGACTTTCGAAATATGCCAAAATTGGTCAAAAATGCCTCAAAATTTTCCCAAAATACGCCGAAATCCACCAAAATTTCCATTATTAGAAAACTTTCCCCAAAAATCTCTATGGATATTAAAAATAAAAAATTACATATTTTGAGGGAAAAATTTCCGTTTAGAAGAAAAAATTCCCTCTTTTTCCTCAAAAATTAAAAAATTCGAAATTCGAAAACCATCAAATACTTAGAAAGAACAAAGAAAGCGGTTTAAGAGTCCTAAGAGCAAGCCACTGTAAGTCGCTGAGTTCACGACCTTGACCGTAAAATTGACATCTTTAATTTTAGAACAAAAAATTTCGTTAAAAAAAAAATTGGCTGTCTGTAAAGTCGGTTTACGGACGATAGTTCAACGTGACAACGTCATAACAAAATATTGATGAAATGATTGATCCAGAAGAAAATGAAATATCATATTCGGCCTGAGACTGAGCCGTAATAGGTTTTTGCCACCAAACCATTTTGGCATAAAAAATATCATATTCTTTGATGAATAATTTTTTTTTAATTTTTCTATCTTTTGTGTGATAAAATTTACCTCTGCATACTTTTATGAATAAAATTGAGTCATTTTTATTGAATTATCACTATTTTGTATGGATACAAAGAAGGAGTGAAATGAAATCCATTAATTAATAAATTTACTTTTATTTGCGTTCATTAATTCAAATATATTTATTACTTTTGAAGTGTCGCGCGCGCCTAATTTATTTTTACAAGTATAAAAAAAACTGCAGCTACCGGGATTCCATCCGTCAACCTTTGGATTAGTACAATTACAATTAATAAGTTGTTTATTCACATGCTCTTTTACATTTTACAAGTTTGGTACATTTTTAATTGACATTCCAGCACACAGTGCTCCTTTGTCAGGATTTGTTTATGAATATTTACAGTAATTGGATTATGTTATAATTTAGTTTACTTGAGTTATAAATAAAAGGAAAATTTTAAAAAACCTTTTAAGTGTTTTTGGAGCCTTTGGCTCAATGTTTCTTCAATGGGATGTTGTCAAATATAGGAACGCTTATGATAATTACATTATTTACAGATCCTTATGATTAGTACATTATATAGAGAAAAATTTAAAACACGTTATTTTCATTGATATTTACAATTGATAATTACTAAAAAGATATTATTTACAAAAAGATATTTACAACGACACAGTGGTGGGCGTTAGTTTACAATCACATCACTGGCACTATGGTTGGTGTCCAGGTTCTTCTGGAAATCAAATTTGCCCAGTCAGGGTGGCTTTCCTGGGTGATAGTCAGTTATTAATTTATTGGGGTGTGTGTCGTGAATTCCTATGTTTTGAATGAGTTGTGCTGTTTTTCGGAAAATTTATGTTTGTGTACTGTGTGATGACTGTTCTTGGTGAGTCAGTGTTTGCGAGTTCGTGTGGCTGGATGTTGGTGACATGTCTGTATTTACCGAGTGTCGATCTGAGAATTTTGTTTTAACATGTGGTTATTGGGTGAAACCGGCTGTCGGGAATATGTGCATAGATTATTGAGGCCTATATTAAAACAGGTATGATAACGGCCTTGAAGAGGCGAGCTCTATCCTAATCTGGTAAGGGACTGTGGGGGCGTAGAATGGAGGAGAGCGAGTTAAAAGCGCAATAGGCCCGGGCAGTAGCAAATGAGAAGTGCTGTGAGAAGCGCAGTGTGCGATCCAGTGTCACACCAAGGTATTTCACTGAATCCCTCCACTTCACCACTACGCCTCCCACGAACAGTGCTGGGAGCAGATGGGGGCATCGTCTGGTGAATATTATGGCTTCTGTTTTGCTAGGGTTGGGAATGATGCCCCAGGACGTGAAGTAGGTGTTGACTTGGTTGATGGCCGCGGTCAGCCGGGCTTTAATTTGGACGGGATCGTGGTGTGTAACCAACAGCGCGGTATCGTCCGCATACATCACTATCGTGCATTCGGGGGTTTGTGGGATATCATGGCAGTAAAGTGAGAAAAGCAGTGGGGATAGTGTTTAACCCTGTGGGACTCCTGCCATGGTTTGTCTGTGGGATGAGGTGGACACTTCCACCCGCACGCTGTCCAGGAAAGAATGAAGGATGAATCGGAGTGCTGGGTTAAATCCTAAGAAGGCTAGTTTAAGGATAAGGGCTTGGTGATTAACTGAATCGAATGCACGACTTAGGTCAAGCAACAGCATGCCAGTATGAACACATTGGGTGAAGTTGAAGGTGATAGTGTCGGCGACATGAGCTAGGGCGTGTTGGTTTGATAGGTTACTCCTGAAGCCAAACTGGAATTCTGGCAGCGGTTGCAGACGAGCTACTGTCGTCTCCAGCCTGGCCAGCACAATCTGCTCCGCCACCTTGGAGATGATCGATAGCAGATATATGGGACGGTACAATGCTGGAAGGTTGGTAGTACTTTTCCCTTAGTAGATTGGCACTACAGTAGCCTCACGCCATGAGAGTGGAAAGTGACCAGTCATGAGATTGCTGTTGATGATGTTCGTGAAATATATGAGTGCTTTGCGTGAAATTGACTTGAGGAGGCGACGTGTGATGCCATCGATGCCTGGAGCAGCCCTGGACCTCACATGCTTGATTTATTTCAGTACCTCTCTGGGTGTGGTCAATTTTAGGTCTCCAGGGACAGGGGGAGGGGGTGGAATGTAGTGGGTGGGCAGTTTTGAAATATGAGGTGGTACTGATGCCGGGGTGAATGACTTCACAAAATGGTCAGCCATGCACTCCGCCCTGTCAGCCGCCGACTCGGCCACACCAGCATCCGCCACCAGTGGCGGTATCGCCGGCCTGGAAGAGCGGAGGTCGCGTGCAAAGTGCCACACTGATCCATTCGTGAGGGAGAGAGCACGGAGTTTTTCGACTTCGCTCGCTGCAGTCCATTCAGCGACAGCCACCCTGCACTGTCTAAACAGTGCACTGTAGATGTCCCTGTCATGCTGTTTGCGTGTGCTTTGCCATCGACTCCGGGCCTGGTTGTGGGATGTGATGAGTTTATTTATGGGTTTTGGGAAAGGGACTCCAAGATGATGTGGTTTGACTGTAGGTATATGTAGTGAGGCTGATGTGATGATGATGTAAGCAAAGTGAAGAACATGCTGGTCAAGTTCTTCCTATGTGCGGGCCTTGTAGTGCAGCTCTAGCTGCTGGTCCATAGCTGTTGTATACATTTTCCAGTCAGCTAATTTATAATCATAAATGTGAGTGGTGGTGGTAGGGGTGGCTGTGGTGTCTATAAGGCTGCCAGTATGGGAGTGGGGATGGTAAGAGTATGTATCGGGAGCATGAAGTGTTAGGGTGGTTTCCATTAGGTATTTACGTAAGGCAATACCTCTATAGTTGTTCCTGAGACAGCCCCAGGACGTGTGCCTGGCGTTATAATCGCCAGCTATCAATACGCGTGAGTCCAGCCTCCTTGGGAAATGGTGTCGTTGGTGGGATGTAGAGAGCTACTGCAGTGAAAGGTGTGGGGTTCGTATGCATTCGGACGGCCATTGTTTCCACATGCTGCATGGGCGAGATGAATCGCCTGTGGTGTGACAAGGTCCGACGCACAAGAAGAGCAACACCTCCCTGTGCTCTGTCCAACCTATCAGCTCGGTGCGTCACATATCCCGGTACTGTGAACGGGATGCCAGTACTGAGCCACGTTTCCGCCAAGAAAACCAGATCTGGTTTGTGAAATGATATGAAATGGTTGAACTCGGCTGTTTTATTGATAATGCTGTTGCTATTCCAGATTGTAAATCTAAGGGAAGGCATTGGCAAGAGCTGAGAGCACTGAACATATCACTGCGCACTTCTCAAGGTAATCCTGCGCAGATTTGAACTTTCTTACGGCATCAAGGACAAAAGGAACCCACTTTAGGAGATTAAGTTCTTTTACCATCTTGATTAATTCAGTTATTTCGCTAAGAAGGTTAGGTTCCTGGTTATTGGTTTGATTTTTAGTTGGAGGTTGCATCTTACTGGAAATGAGAGAAGGTAATTTTAAGGGGGCGCGGGTGTCTCGGTTGGGAGCATGTGGTTGTGCTGTTTGTTGAGGTGCAATTGTTGGAGAAAAGTTGTGAATGATTTAAGTGTGCTAGCAAATGTGGTTTTCGGAGGTCGCAATGACGGAAAATCTGAATTGTTAGTGTGTTGTGGTGCGGGTTGTGGTACTTTGCTCACCTTATCATTTAACATGTCTATCCTGACTAGGCAGTCCCTGGCAGCTGCAATGTGAGCAATGTTGGGCAGCTCATGCTCCATGCAGTTCACACATGATGGGACGTCATCTCGCGTACTGTTACAGTCAGTGGAGGAGTGGTCACCTGGGCAGCGTACATAGCGTGTCTTCATGGAGCACTGGACACTGGAGTGGCCCCAGAGCTGACAGTTGATGCAGCGCTCCAGCTACTGCCGGCTCCTGTACGTCTCGAACCGTACCTGGATATGGTCCAGGTAGTGAGTACCCAGGACCGAGGAGAGCTGGATGGTCCCCTGCAGTGTTATTAGGAACAGAGGGACAGGAATCAGCACCCCTTCAGGAGTCCTCCTGTACATCCTCTTGATGGATTCAACATCTATTCCCATAGCGGCAATGTGGTTGGAGAGTTCAGCTAGATCGCAGTAGGCACTGAGTCATCTGATTACAAACCTGCTGTTGCGTTGATCTGGTCGGGGGTGAGTATAACTTTCAAAATGGTGCGATTTTAAGTATTCGAGGACAGCCTCGTGATCTGCTGCTGTTTCAGTTCTAATTTTGATATTATACCTGGAGCAGTTGAGTGCAAAGTTTTTTTTAAGGATTCGTGACAGTTCTTTCTTGTGTGTATTAAAAGCTTGGTTCAGTCCTGTTTTAACAGTTATATGTGGCATTTTGAATTTCTGTGATGTGCTGTTCGGTGGTTTGTTAATCGATGTCGATGGTTTGCTGGGTGCAGCGCTTTCTGGTGCTCTATGTGGCCGTGTGATGGTCTTGTCGACAGGTGGGTAGTACACTGTCTTCGCTGGTGGTGCCTGGGTCTTCGTGGGTCGTTGTGGTGTGTTGTCATTGGGTGTCCGCAGGCGCCCTTGTTCGTCGATATTCAGCAGTAGTGAAAAATTTGTTGATTTTGAAGGCCTTCAGCAGTGGCCTCGTCTCTGACGATGATGGTTCCGAGTGGAGTTTTCTTTTGGTGGTATCTCGCACCACCCGCCAATCTTCTTGGTCCATGTTATTGACAGATGGGGTCGAGTCGAGTGATGAGTTGTGAGTGGCAGGGGTGTCAAGCCTTGTGATGTCTTGCTCTATTTTTGTTGATTGGTAGTTGGTAATGTATCACGTGTAGTCATTTTCGCTCACTATGTCAGGAATGTCATCGTCACTGGTGAATTTTTGTGGCCGAAAACTTGAAATGTCTTTTAAAATATAGTTATGAACATTGTTTGGGTCGGTATCAAATTTTCGGAGATGTAGCCTACTCTGTGCATTACGAACCCCTCATCAGCTTCTGCGAGGTTAAACAGGCCTCCGCAATGTTCAAAAACAAAAGCTTGATCGACACATTCACTAATGGCTGGGCAATACAGTTCGTGATAGTCTGTTTCTAATATTGTCACTGAGGAAGCCATTTCGGTGGTAGTATTTATTATTTCGTGTAGGCAAGATTTATTGTGTGCCCTTCTATACAATTCATTGCTCCGTGGAGTAATGTCACTATTGTCTTTGGAATGAATTTCTTTGAAAATTTGCGCGCGAGCGTTTTTACAGTCGACTTTCTCTATGGAGCTTTGGAATGAATTTCTTTGAAAATTTGCGCGCGAGCATTTTTACAGTCGACATTCTCTATGGAGCTTTGGAATGTATTGTTTATATTGATATTATTCACAATAAATTAAAGATTATAAAACAGAAATTAAAACTTACCTCTGCCGAGGCACGAACCACATTCATTTGTGCACTCACATAATTGTTTGTAGCACACGATTTTAACACTAAAAACTCCGCCTTCGGCGCACAATACAGTGTATTCGCAAAAAGCCGAGCACTTGGTCAAACACACTACCAACTTCGGTGATCGGAAACTTGAAACATTTAGTTACATTTAAGATTTATGTCCTCGGTTCAATTCCCAACGAGAGTAAACATGTAATTTATTTACAAAAAAAAATTAATATCCTAAATAACGATTACAATTTTTGACTTGACAATGTCTAAAAAATCGATGAACGCCGGCTGCACGCACGAAAAAGTGTCCCGTAACGCACATTGTTCCACTACGGATGTCCCACTACGGATGTGTCCTGTTATGCTCATTGTACGCATGCGTGGCATCTCTCTTCCACTCGATTGGAACAACCATCGATTTGACTTTTCAATCATATTTTCGTCGTTTGAAGTATTAATAATATGTAATTTAACGATCGTCCACCGATTTTCAGTACAAAGGGTACGGTTATTTAAAAGTAATGTTGAATATTCAAATACTTTTTTAACGAACAATGGTGTTTTACAGTTACACATAATAATTCAAATTACACCCGGGATCTTTTGCACAATGTTTTAAAAAATATTGTAACACATTATAAATAAGTTTGGTGTATTTGGGATGCGTATTTGTTATAAAATCGTGTTATAAAAACGGGCGGACTACATGCGTTTATAAACTTCCACAGTACAAAACAATTTTTTTATAATTATATAAATATATCACATCTGAAACGAGTGATTCCAATATGGCCTTGTGGACGTGTGGTTAGCATCGCTGACTACAAATCTAAAGGTTGACGGATCGAATCCCGGCCGCTGCAATAATTTCATTTTTGTACTTGTAAAAATAAATACGGCACGCGCGACACTACAAAAGTAATAAAATATTTGAATTAATGAATGCAAATAAAAGTAAATTTATCAATTAAATTGTAGATTTCATTTCACTCCTTCTTTGTATCCATACAAAATAGTGATAATTCAATAAAAATGATTCAATTTTATTCATAAAACTATGCAGAGGTACATTTTATAAGACAAAAGATAGAAAAATTTTTAAAAAAATTCTTCCTCAAAGAATATAATATTTTTAATGCCTAAATGGTTTGGTTACATAAACCTACTACGGCTCAGTCTCAGGCCGAATATGATATTTCATTTTCTTCTGGATCAATCATTTCATCAATGTGTTGCTATGACGTTGTCGCGTTAAACTATCGTCCGTAAACCGACTTTACAGACAATCATTTTTTTAAGGAGTCACACCCCACATCTTGGATTCTAGAAACATCGTACTTTTTGTGTCGCCCGTCATCTTGGATGTGTATGACGTAATGTTTTCACGTTCCGTTTGGCCACCATCTTGGATTCTAGATCGTTGCTATTTTAGTTACGGCCGCCGTCTTGAAAATCCACATTATTATGCTATGAAATAGGACAATTTTGAAAACAAATAATAAATAAAAATTTGAATTAAGACATTATGCCATCTTGAATTATGACGTCACGGCCACCCTCTTGAAAATTCGTAATTATTATTAGAAAAATAGGGAAAATTGTAAAATGTATCTAAATAATTTAAATTCAATTTTAAAAATTAAATGAAAAACAGCACTAATGTTTAGGAGTTTTCGGTCCGAACCCGGCAGGAGCAAACAAAAATACGGATCCTTCCTCCATTGAAGCCACCGACAGACTATCCTCCCACCACCAATGCCAAGAAGATAAATTGCCATTTAGTATGACATCACGCCCGCCATCTTGTTTTCGTCTGCTGAAGGCTGCCATATTGGATCCGACATATCGTTTTCGTCAGCCAGAGGGTGCTACCATTATATTATTTTAAGTTTTACCCACTCGAGTGCAATAATTATTCATTGCCAGGATGCCATTGTAAATCAGTATTTAATTAGCTAGAAATTCAAAAAATACAAAATTCATTAAAAAAATCAGCAAATAATTTATTAAATTATTCACTCGATTACAGTGCTTGGTTCAATCCTTGATCGTCCGAAAAACATATAATTTTAGGTAAAATCTCTTATTTAATAAAATATGGTGGTAAGTCATATAAGAGTCTTAAATTCCTCTACTACCAGCCTCCAGAAAGCCAATGATGATGACATATTGGCTGCCATCTAAAAAATCCATAATATTTGTCCTATAAATTTGAAAAACATTCCAAAAATAATTTTAAAAAATCGTCTTTTGAAGTAAGCTTGACTCAAAAGATGACCGTTCTTGGTTTGATTCTCAGACAGTGATAAGTGTACCTATAGCTTAAAGTGCCTATAGCTTTAAATTATTTTTATATTCTATTTCCCATTACCTTTCATGGAGTTTATTAATAATTCACTCTACGAAAAACGACTCTATTCAAGATGCATGTCCGAAGAAATAAACACGTTGTCACTGTGCCTACCAGAGAAGTATATTTTTCGAAAAAAAAAAAAAAAAACAAAAAAAAACTCAACAGACCATGTCAAGTGTCTGGTGTTTAGACCAGACATCTCCGAACCACGAGACGATCATGTCCTGTGTACAGACTTAACGATCCACAATCAATTTAAAGGAAGCCCATTTGGAAGCACAATAAAAAAAAAAGGAAGTTGTATTACGAGAGAGCTCAGTATTCGTTAGAATTCATATTACAAGAAATAAAACAATAATTTTTTAATCTAAATAATCTATATTATACACATCATCTATATTATACACATGCAAGTTAAACGAGGGATTATTGTATTTAGCCAGCTTTCCTCAGTTCTTTAAGTATGGAGGCTACTTCGTCGATGTACTAGTTATTTCCTTCACGAACCAACACCACTAACAGACCCAGGCGAATAACCAATATGTTAGGATCTTTCCATGATATATAATTAATCTCTTCTGCTATCGTCATTTTCCTGGAATGTATGTTATTAATATGTTTAAGATCTATATTGTCCCAGTGTTCATCGTAAGCTTGATCAGAACAATTTATTTTATCACGCCATTTCCATCGTTTCGGTCTCAGAGCCTGATCACAGGTTTCGATCTTGCCAGCTTTAGGTGCTTCATCACAGTATTTGGTTTTGACACCAGCTTCAGAGTCACTATCGCCATTACGGTAGAAGTCAGCATCTTCACCCCAGATTACTGTAAGAATTTGAAATCGTTGATGTCGAAGCTTCTTCATCATCTTCAAGTTTTCTTTTTAAGTGTCCACCATTTTTACAAAGTACGGAGGATCTACTTGAATTCGGCTTGAACGAATTCTTACTTTTCATGTTAAGAATTCCTCCATTGTCTTCAATCTTCGATAAATCATCAACATACTTCAATTTAAGTTCTTTGTCGAGAACAGAATAACAATGAACATAATCTCGTTCAAGATAAGGAAAAATTATTGCCATAATGCAGAACACTCTTCTTTAGTTTAATAGCTCCATTATTGTCCTCTAACTTGTAAGTAGGCTTGGCGTTACAAGTTCTGCCATGTCGTTTAAAGCTCTATCTTCGCGTAAACGACTTGCTACAGCGAACGGAACGTATTAGTTTGCGTAGCAGATTTTTAACATAGTCATTCTTCTCGTATTGTCTACCATTCTTCCTCAAGATAAATTCCTTGCTGCAGAACTTACACATTTGTCTAGCTGCAGACCTCAAACAGGGATCCATATCAGTTACTGAGACTTATAGTGTTTTAAGAATTTTTTTCTCCTTATTTTCACGAGTGAGTGTGACATTAATAACTACGCAACACTCACAAGTGTAAGAAGTTTGTAAATACGGCTTAAACATTAACAATTATAGGGTAGTTCCGGGAGAGATGGACCATGTTTTTTTGTTTTATACATTATTCTGAATATTTGTGTTCAACGACATATATTATTAATCCAAATGAAGTGCAGTGAAGTTTCCTTTACGTTTTGGAACATAAATATCTTGAATCTAAATATTTTGTATAACTTTCACTCTTTTAAAATAAAAGTTGCATGGTCCATCTATCCCACAGTCCTATGGGTGAGATTGTCCACATGGTATGGGATAGATGGACCAGAAATTATAAAATTTTATTAGAAAATTACAGTTTGCTAAATACAACATTTCACTTGTTTAACTTTTTTAATACAATAAAGGCATTGCTAGGGACAGTAACAAAATATTTAATATAATTTTAAAAAAATAGTAAAAATATTATTTTAGTAACTAATTTCAGCTGAAAAGGAAAACAGAATTAAAAATTACAGTTAACTATCAATCAAACTAAAATCTAAATATTAAAATATTGTGTTTCCAAATTAAATATTCACTCTGCCCTACGCCTTCCTTTTAGTAATTTTTTTCCACATTCGTGACACACATTTTCATATTGACTGCAGCCTTAATGAAGCCAATAATAACACATTACACACTGAAACCACTCGTCGCACTTTTGTGTTTCGTTATAATCTTCTCCGCAACCAACACATTCATTTTCATTCCACTCTTCTGGTAGACCATCGTCATTTTCATCATTTAGAACTGGAGGGTCTTCACTTTCCGATGAATGAGGCAGACTTGAATTTCCTTTATTTCTTCTTCCTCTTCTCGTAGAAAAATTGATTTTCTTCTTCTTTTGCATCATGTGTCCTCCTGATGTTAAATTTGGCCTGTTTTTGTTCTTTGTTTTTGTTTTTGTTCTTTTACTTGTTTGCATTTTTCTCGTTCCGCTCTTTTGTTCAATTTCTTTTCTTGCTCTTCTTTTCGTGTTTTTTCTTCTCCTTTAACACTGCTACGTTTTCAGGAGAGTTGAGAATTTTGGCTAGATGTGCTGGTTTACAACTTTGTCGTACTAATTTAGCTTTCGTTACCAAAGGCACTGGAGAAATATCACACAACATTTTACTGGGTGTTAAATCTTTCGACGAAATGTTTTGCGGTATCTTTTCAGGTGTAGCAACATTGCATCTATTTACATAAGCTGTCTCACTATCGAAAATCCCAAGGGACGGTGAAATGTTCTCTGATGAGGTCCCTGGAAGAGAAGTTTGAGAAGTCACAGGCAAATAGGAGAGGTTCTCTGTCAAAGATCCTGGAAGAGAACTTTGAGAATTTCCTTGGAAAGACGAAATATTCTCTCCTGAATTTACTACAAAACATGTTCTAGAACTGATGACACTTTCTTCAGTTGGCGTATCAACATGTTCAGTTTCTGGCTTGGTCCCATCTGAAGTTAGGTTCTGCCCATTGGTGTTTGTAAGAAAAGCATATTCTGGGATTACATTAGGGTTGAAAGGTATAATTGCAGTAGCTCTAAAGGCAGAGATGCCATTTTCAACTGATGCTGACTTGTTCGAGGCAGCACTCAGCATTTCTCCGAACTGTAGCCTTGTTAATTTTCTTGAAGGATTGTTTGCCATGAGTTGTTGCAAGCCTTAAAGTAGTATGACTTCAGAGACTTAAAAAATACCCGGTCTAATGGTTGGAGCCAATGTGTTGTGTGGCTTGGGAGACTCAACAAAATTATTCCGTTGCTCTCAGCAAATTCAAGCATTTCTGTGTTGCTAGTGTGTGATGTATGGCCATCCACTATTAGTAGAACATATCCTTGTGGTTTTCTTGGGGGAAATGGTTTTGAAACCAATCAAAAAAAATTCAGAATTTACATAGCTGATTTTTGTGACATCTTACCCACAGATCCCGGAGGCATTCCATCTGTGTACTCGTCTATAGAGTTCTTGCCCTTGAAAATACAATATGGAGGAATAAATGAACCTTCTCCATTCACACATGCCAGAATTGATATGGTTTCACCCTTTTCACCCGATGTGATCAAAGATACATTTCGAGAACCTTTTTCTGCGATAACTTCTCCAGGCTTATTGTTTAGTGGCAGACCCGTTTCGTCCATATTGAATATATGCCCGGGCTTATCAATCAAGTGGTATTCAGACATTAACTCTTGAAGCAAATCAAAATACTCCGTCACAGAAACTTTATTCATTCCCAAAGCTCGAGCTACTGACACTCCTTCAGCTTTTCTGACAGTGAGATCTGAATGCCGAGATAAAAATGATTTAGCCAGTCGTATCCTGCCATTTGTTTTTCTCTGTCAAATTTGTGGCTAAGATTCAAGCGTTCTGCCAAGTGAAAGGCCATCGATCGAACACTGTTTCTTGTTGGTGCAAATCCATGCTTTTGAAGTTTTTTAATGTGCTCAGCCATTTTTCTTTCATTTTCTTCACCTAATATAGATGAGGAACCAAGACTTCTCTTCGTGACATTATTGGATCGCAGTCTTCGTTTTAGCGTATTTTTGGGTATACCAAAATTTCTGGCAGCCTCATTTACACCCATCAGCTTTTTATCAACAGCGTCAACCGCTCTATGTAGACTCTCTTCTGTCCATAGGTTTCGAGTGGATATGCCTTTACGCTGGTAAAATGTTGGCATTTTCCTAGGGGGGAAAAGGACCCAATAAATTAACTACTATAGTCTACTGATAAAATTAGTAAAAACAGCATGTATCATGGTTTTAAGAACACATAGTTTAAAAAAATACATTATTTCAATTATCACATAAGGGTTTATTAGTGTACAATTTCCGAAGCAATGCGCCTAGCTGCTGTAACAATATTAAGGAAAACAAACCACGGTGCCCTAAGTACCACAAGTATCTATATCTGTATGTATAATTTTCTGACAAATGTGTTAAATTACTGTATTCATTGTTATTATAATTAAAATAGTTAAATGTTTGCCGGAGAATCAAATGTGTTTTTTTAAATAAGTTATGAATGATGAAACTAGCATATATTTAATTCTTATTTTGATTTTATGTATATAGGCCAGTTATTTTATATACAAAAATTTTCTGCTACAACAGGCTTCAACAATAATTTTAAAATCTTTATCTACCGATTATTTTATTTAGGCTAATCTTCCTTCAAAATGCCCTATTCACACTACACATATACGAGTATACCATGTACACCACTAAAATAAGTGGTCCGTCTATCCCTAAATGTGTCTGGTCCATCTATCCCAAAACTATGGGAGAGATGGACCAGTCAAAAACTACGATATTATTTGGAAAACAAAGCTCCACGTAAGCTTATAGTAAAGCAGAAAGTTCAAATATATCCTTAACAATGTGAATATAATAAAATCATGCATTAAAATAGTCAACACATTAAAAGAGCTGAATGCATTAAAAACATTTTTCACCTACCTCGTTACAATAGGAACGTTTTACTTGTAAACTGGGTTACATAGCATTCCAAAAACTTAATCACAACAATAACGCGTCCACCATCATCGAACAAACTGGGTACAGCTGCATTCCAGCGACTGGTTTATGAACTATTAGCAGTGGTCCATCTCTCCCGGAACTACCCTATCTACTAATCCAAAGATAAAGATATTGGCAATGATTAATAAACATAACTTCAACTATGATC